>NW_024530599.1:4479462-4602189 GCF_017590135.1 Pyrgilauda ruficollis
CCCTCCGCCCGGAGCCCCCCCGGCCGCGCCGCCCGCCCGGCGCCCCCCCCGCCGCCCGGCAGCAGCAGCGCCTCAGACCCGCCACCCATCGCTGGATGTTCCTCCACTTTACCCACCGTATCAAACAGTAAGCAGCTGCTAAAACAAAACAAAACAAAACAAAAAAAAAAACAAAACACACAAAAAAAAAAAAAGAGTCAAAAAAAAAGTAATAACATTATATATGAACTGTGTTTCCTACTTGATTAAAAATATAAAGAACTGAGTGTTTATTTCCCTAATTAACCGAGAACTTTTGTACACGTTTAAGCTATTATTATTAAAAGTGTTTGCAAAAATGGTCAAGATTATAATATTGCTGAATTATATAAAAAAAAGTCCTTTTCATGTTGAGCTAACATTTGACTTTAGCACAAAAAAAAGAGATATTTTAGAACACGTAAAATAATATTTTTAGTTTTTTCTTCTCATTTTGTTACCAAATTTCGAACCTTACATGGAGGTTACTATAGTATATTTGACACCCTATATACCTGTGATTAGAGATGTGTATATATATATGAGGGCTAGGCATGCTGTGTGTCTGAGCTTTGTCTAAATGTTATGCAGAAGTTTGTAGAGTTAAAAGGTACGTAGGTTTAATTCATGCAAGGTAAACAATAAGTGCTCTCTTTTATACAATATGCATTGCATCTGGACCTTAAACATATAAAAATGGTCAGTGAAACTTCTGTGAACATGAAGAAAAATTATTAAAAAAGGCATTTAAATGAAATTTGCTAACTTGTGATTTTTACGTTTGAACCAAAGTTATTCAAATAGTAAAAAAAAAAAAAAAAAGAAAAGAGAAAAAAAAAAAAAAAGAGAGAGAGAGAAAAAAAAAAAAAACAAAACGAAAAGTAAAGAATTTCCTCCCATAATATTTTTTTTCTGCACCTGTTTGGTTTACAACTGAGTAGGCGTATTGTCATTATTGTGTATATGAGATGTACTTGTATTGTTCATAATATATTTTTTTTATTCTGTGTACTTAAAGTACTTAACCTGACGTGCAGCGGTTTCCAGTCCACCTGTTTTTGGACAGCAGGTAGCGAGTCTTTCCGTGTGGCCACTGGCACTAGCACTATCTCCTGCACTCGTGCGAGGTCCGGAGCGATGCTCTGATCCCTGTTCACTTCCGTAGGCCTGTTAGGAAGCAGTCAGCGCGAGGGCAGCGTGATCCCACTGAGCCATGGGGGTCGGAGTTTGGTTGGACGGTGAAAGCCAAGCCGGTGTGTGTCCGTAATGGATTTCCATGTAGCTGTGGTGCTAGTTTTATTACTGGCTACATACCTGGCGAGCCTGGCCGTGCCCTGCCCTCCCCGTCCCAGCTCCCGCCGGGCGCGGGCTCTGCTCGAAGCCTAGGCTAGGGAAACACAGATTTGTCAGAACACTAATCTGTCCAGGTGTGTTCTCCAAATTGAAATTGTTTGTAATAATAAGAAGAATAATAATAGACTTTTACAGGTTGTCTTCGTTGTTTTTCAGTTATGTTTTTTTTTCTTTAAAAAAAAAAGTTGGTGTGCTTTTAATTGACTAACTTCTTGCTGCTGTATAGTAAAATATTAATATATTTTTATCATTAAACTGCTGCATGACTATCATCATTGCGAGTGAAGAGAAAATGTTATAAAAAAAAGATGCCTTAAACAGTGAAAACAAAACTTTATTTTTTGTTTTTTCTTTTCTTTTCTTTTCTTGGCTGGAATTCAGTAGAGAGCATTTCAGAGAAACTAGAATCTTGTTCCACTCGGAAGTTTTTTGGGAATGCAATCATTTTGCTGAATGGTCTTGGCTAAGTTAGGGGCCAGGTAGACAGACCTGAGCTGCTCCTGTGCGAGCAGGAGCTGCCAGCGCTTCTTTACCGAGGGGCAAGGATGGAGTTTCAGAAGGGTGGGGAGAAAACAAAAAAAAAGCTTGTTTTAAAGAATTTCATTTCCTGCTGTCATTTTATTCCCAGTTGAAATTATAATTCCCTTTTTCTTCTTGGGTTTTTTATTTTTGGGTTTTTGGGGTTTTTTTGGTTTTTTTTTGAGATGTACTGTAAGTGTCAAAACAAGCTGTTTCCATTGTACCATGCATTATTGCCCTTGAAAGAAGTTTGCTGTTAGTGTTCACAGAAAGTTAAACACGAGCCGCTGGTAGCGAGGTGTTTCTGTTTCTTTTTAAACAATCACTGGAAATGTTTAAAATTGCTTTAATGTGCACTTTTCCTATTTCCCAGTAGTGAAATAAGCTTTTCAGAGTGCGTAATGTGACATTTGAAATGGTTCTCAATTGCATGTAAACATGTGTCTGATAACCTGCTTCTGAATCGGAGGCTCTGGATGGGCAGTTCCAGCGATTATTGTACTTCAACTGTGATGTGTCGGGACTGCACTCTCCATGCTGCTAGACGTAGTTAGGAATTTAATTGCTTTGGTTTTGCTACTTGATTGATTGTCTCGGTCCTGCTGTTCGCTGCCCTCCCCAAAGTTGTCGCGCTGCCGACGGACGCGCTCCGGCGCCCGTAGTTCCACGCCGCCGCGGTGCGTTCCCAGCAATAAGTAGCGGGAGGCGAGGAGAGCACGGCAGAGTGTCCTTCCGTCCCTCCCGGCTCCTGGGAGCATCGCTAACGAGGCAGGCTCCTCCCGTGGTCTTCCTCGCCCGCGCCGCCCGGATCCTGCCCAGGATCCGGCTGACTCGAGGAGAGCACGGGCCGCGCGGCTCCACTCAAACCAGTACAGCTGGAACAGCCCGCGGGCAGTTCTGTGAACAGTGGCCGAGAACTTGTGGTCAGTTTTTGTCTCGTTTTGGGTTTCTTCTGCGTGTTTCCTTGGTTTATTTGTTTCGTTTTGGTTTTTTCTTCTTTTAACGCACGTTCTGTATGTTCAAGGACTTGATGAATGATGATAACGAAAGACTAAAATGACTGTAAAGATTCGTGGGATTTTGCTCCTGGTTGTTTTAGTTTTCATTGGATTTATTTTTTTGCTTTTCTTGTTTTAATTTTTGTTTTCCCGGAGGTGCTCGGTACTTTACCAAGGCTCTAATATCTCAGTATTTAAAACAAAGTACAGAAAACCCTGTTTAATGTTAGAAGAAGAAAGGTATATTTGACCATATGTGTTGTTTTAAAAAAAGACAGTATGCTCAAATGTGCCAAGATACCTAATTCCTGAGAAGTATGCCTTATATTTTCCTTGATGATATGCTTTTAAATGTCTTGTAGAATAGGTCCAAGAGCATGATAAAAGCTACTTTATAATGACTACGTGCAAGAAAACTTGAAATTCTTTGCAATACTGACATTATTTTATTTTTAAGTTAAAGGGACACTGTCAAGTAATTTACCATTGAAATACAACCACCTTTTAAGTGGTTTTATGCTAACGGGGAAATGTCCTCCGAATTCAAATTCTATTTTTTTTTGTTAAAATGAAAACAAAAAAAAAAAAAAAAGTGAAATTGCTCTGTCTTTGAGAATTGAAATAAAAAAAAGAAAAAAAGAAACAGCACGAGCCGCTGTTGATTCCTGCCTCTTCTTTGCGGTCCCGCTTACGATGCTGTGGCGGGAGGCAGCCAGCAGCTTCCCGGGAGCCGGGGGGCCTGGCCGGACCCTCCGGGGTTCCCCCCGAGCCCCGGTACCGGCAGCCCCCGGGTTGGGCCGGGCGGGATCGGCGGGCGAGCGGGAGCCCGGCCGCGGGTACCGGGAGCGCGCCGAGCTCCCAGCCAGGCGCGCCCGTAGGCGGAGGGCTTTTCGTTTTTTGAAAATTCAATTGGGAAAAAAAGAAAAAAAAAAAAAAAAAAGGAAAGAAATACTTGACAGTGTCACTTTGTGCGTATCCCTCGCAGGGGTTGAAATGCGCTGGGCGTAGCGCTGCCGGGAGAGCGGTTCCCGACCTGTCCCGGGGCTGTGGGAAGCGCAGAGGGGCTGCCCCGGGGGCAGCGGGCGGGCGCTGAGCCCACCCCGTGAGCCAGGCAGAGCTGCTGCCGGGGATTTAACCCCTGCTCAGAGCCGACCGGTAACTTCTTTTTTTTCGTTTAGTTTTGGGTTTGGGTTTTTTTTGGGAGCAATTACTTTGTTGCCTTTAAAAATAGCACTGTAACCACCTTTTTTTATGATTAGCTGTAGTGTAACCTTTGTCCCTTCAAACTATGCAAGCTATGAAATGTAAATTAGGGATCAGTTAAAGATAGTTGATTATATTCAATCAGATGACATTCATGCACTAACTGGAGTATATACAGATAAAGCTATTAGAGTGACTTGTATGCTAACAGCAAGATATAACATACCTACCTATTCTAAAAAAATGACTATTAATATTGTATAACAGGACTGTGGGGGTTGGGAGGGAATGTTATCTCTTATCTTCTTAAAAGGGGATTTAAGATTTTTATAACTGTTTTTTCCATCAAACTTTAATATTTTTGTCAAATTTTTAGGTATTTAATTTGTAAAATAGATTTTACTTTGTACTGGCGTACAGAAAATAGGGGTTGATTTAAACTTTTTTGAAGCCAAGTGATCAAGTACATTTGTAATAAAAAGTCAATGGATCTATATCAGTCGTACTCACTGTTTTCATTTCTTGTACGTTCTAATGCAGTGGCGCTCTATGTCTCCCAAGGAAAAAAAAAAAAATTGGGGAGGGGGGTGGAAGGAGAAGGCAAAAATGTCAGCATTGATGCTGCCAATTGATGCAACTTTGCGTGCACAAGTGGCCCCTGGTCAGTGGAGATTTGGTAGATATGCATTTTTCCTAAAACACAGTGCACTTTTTCCAGAAGGGTTTATGCAAACCTGACGTTTTTGGCATGTCTGCACTTCACGCTTCCACCTTGGCGCCCGTAAACTCTAAAGTCGCCCTTTGGGAAGCGCCTTTCCCTGGCACTTCAGAAAAATCAAAACCAACCGAAGCAAAACTCTGATTTCTTCTAAAGTGATGAACTACAGCACATGATGTTTTTGCACCCTCACACGCTGTCTCCCTTCCTCCAAGGTCTGCCACTTGCTTTTCTCTAAGTTCAACAGGTCAAAGTTTTTTTTATTTCATTTTTTCTTTAAGTAAAATTGCCAAGTGTTTTGGATCGAAGACTTCAGCAGATCCACCGAGCTTGGATCCAACACCTTGCAGAGCACTGATATAATTATTTTTTGGTTGCTTGTTTGCTTTAAACCCAGCCCTCCCCTTCCCTGTCCCAGGGCATATACCAAATCTGATTGACTTGTCTGTGGCAGAAGTTGTGGGAGTCAGCAGTGAGAACGATGACATTAATGTACAAGAATGCTAAAACAGGTTTACATTTTAGGGGCTCTCTTCAAGCATGAAAACCTCAAAAATATAACTAGAACCAACCAATTTCCTCGGTTTTGCTAGTCCTCCAGGTAGAAATTGAGTCTCTCTTAGGTGAGTTGGAAAGAAAGCAGTAAAAGCGGATTCTTCCACAGCTGTGCAATTTGCTCCTTCAAAAACCTGCTGCTTCCTACTGGATTGCGTGGCTTTTGGGGAGGTAGGGCTCTGCCTGAAGCACTGTGAGTTTCTCTTTTAATAAGACACTGTCAAGAATTTATCTTTTTTAGAAACCCAGTTTGCAGCTTTTTTTTTTTTCCTGGCTTTTTTTTTATTCTTTTTTTTTTTTTTTTTGCTTTTTGTCAGGCTTACCCAAACTTTCCCTTTATTGTCTTACTCTCCTCCTTCGTTGGCTGCCTGCTCCTCGTTAACTCAGCTTGTGCAGCTGGAGGGTCACTGTTCCTGGTGGTGTTTGGACTATCTGGAAGAGGAGCCCAGTAGTTTGAAATTCTCATGCTGGGCTTTTTTACATCTTTTGCACACTCATTTCTCTCCCTAAAAGTTTTACTCTTCTTGGCTTTCTCCTGTAATGCGTGAAGAAAGGTGAAGGGCTCTGAATTTTTGGTGGCAGAACAGAGAAACTGGCTGCACGCAAAGCGTTGTCACAATGTTTTGACAAAACCGACAAGGTAAACAAGCGAGTTCCATTTTTATTCCTGATTCCTTCTGCTGTTGCCATCTTCTTTGCCGCTTGCAACAATGAAAGAGAGTTTCTGCCCAGAGCTTTTTTTTTTTTTTTTTGTGGTTCCTTTTACTCTGCTTGCTTGCACATGATTTAGCTCACTGGCACCACAAAATGTGCGTGGGTTGCGAGCGTGGCAAGGAGATACGTATATAGAGTTTAAAGCTAGTTAAGGTTAATTTAAATGGACTTCCAAAATTATAACCTTTTTTAAAAGCTCATATTCCCCAGAGCCTAATCTTTGGGCCTGCAGTTCATGGTATTTTTTTCTTCTCTGAAGAGGTGTGTGTTGTGCTGGGATGGCAGAGGGTGATGGCACAGGAAGGATGCTCCACTCGTGTGGCAGCTCTCCGCAAGCTCCACAGCTGGAGCCGGGCTGCCTGCTCTGCTCTGCTCTGCTCTGCCCCCAGCAGAGGCTCCCGTTCGTGCCAGATGGTCCTGGGTCCACTCTGGGAGTTTCTCTTAGCCTGCCTATCCTCCTTTGCTTGTCGTCTTTCCAAAGCATTTCAGTTCCTGACAGGGTGTGTGTTAGCAGCACTGCAGTCTGGGAGAAAGGCAGCTCACATCAGGGTCTGCAAGCATCCCACTTCTTGTGAATTACAAGTGGGCCACGAGGCTTTTCTGGGCTTGTGTTGCTTGTTGTTAGTGCAGAACAGCTGCAGATAGCAGAGAGAAGTAAAGGCCAAATCGTCTATTTGCAGGGGGTTCACAGTGTTACTTCTCCAATGGCATTCTGGATATTTTACTGCAGTTTGGTTGGCATAGAAGTTGCTGCTGGAGGAGTACATTGGAAGGGAAAGGATGAGCAGGTTGGTGTTGGGGCAGGCGTGGTGCTGTCACTAGCAAAGGCATTTCCTGAGCCGGCAGACTAAGCTGGGTGAGGGAGTTTGACAGGGGAGGAGCTCCAGCAGTCCCAGCAAAGGTGTTGTCTGTCTGGAGGGTGGGAAAAGGCTTTCAGAGCAAGGAGGGAGATGGGATGTGGCAGAGATGGATGGCAAAGGTACGCCTGGGTTGCCGTGCAAGTGCTTCAGCATCAGCACAGGTGTGGCACTCAAAGAAGCCCATGAGAGCCTGGTGTCAGTGGCTCTTTGCCACAAGCAGCTGAGGGGTGTCAGGCAGCTGGTCCCAAGGGATCATGGAGCAGCGGACACTGAGCTCCCAGCTGGGGTAGCTCTGCTGGTCCCCATTGTAGCAGTTTGGTGGCTGAAGCCAGATGAGCATTTTGTGTTTTGGAAGAGTCAAAGCATGTCACTCCCACCTCTATAAAAGTAGTAACCGGTTGTGTAGCCTGTTTGAGGCAAAATATCACAGGAGAGGGAGAGTTGAAGTCATACAGCAAGAAACGAGGCGTGTTTTCACGGAAAAATGTCAACTGGAGATTAAGTGCAAAAAGATAAAGATAGAGGACTTTCGGCCTCACTATCTGTCTTTTGAATGTTGACTGATTAAAACAAGACAGAGTGAATGGCTGGATATCCCCAAACAATGCTTCACTGTCCCCCTGCAGATCAATACTGCTGGCACTCCTTCACCTGGAGATGGGATCTGGTCCTGAGCTTTCTGCTCTGGAAGGCACCGTGGCCAGCCAAGGTGCAGTCTGCTCAGGCTGGCCATAGGTTTTGCCTGCATGTGGGTGTTGTCTTATTTTGGGTGACCACAATCACCTGGGCTGTGGCAGTACCTCTGCAGCTCGAGCTGGGCGTGTGGTTTGGTAGGGAAATTCTACTGTCCCTGTGTGAGGTACCTTGGAGCAGCCTAAAAGCAGAAGACCTGATACAGTTTGGGTTTAACTAAGACAAGTTTTACCAACCAGTGGGCATTAGGTTTATCATGCTGAGCTAGAGCTCGCAGGAGAGTGAAATATCCAAAACACAGGTAACGTAGCTGTCAGGTCCTGAGCAGGGCCTGCTTTGCTGTTGAACTTGGTGACCCTGGCCATTTCCACACCTCCTCTTGAGGTTTGAGCTCATGACATGTGGTGAACCTCTGCTCCTTTCTGGATCAGCCATCAGCTGGGAGGGTTTTTGGTTTGAGTGGGAATCTGCTGGATCTCCCCAGCAGGAACTCAGTCTTAACTCAGACAGTTCCTTGGTTTTGTTGGTGGTCAGCTGGTCTGCTGTCCATCCTGACATTAGCTTTGCAAAAATACGCACCTTAGCCCTTTCTGAGTCTTGGGCCACATAGCAGACTGAAGTGCAAAGAGGATTGGCTGCAACACTGGCAGTGGGAGTTTCTGCTGAGTCTCCCTGGCTGTGGCGTTGAAGCATTTTTTTTCTTGAAACACTATCTTGAAATATGCAGGAAGCAAGAAAAACCAGCTTCATTCTTTCTGTCCGAGACTGGAGAGGTGAGAGGTGTGGATTTACATCTGCAGCGTGGAAGGATGTGCCCCCCTCTTGGCTGGGGAGACCTTGGAGGGAGGTGGCTGTTGTGGGAGCTGATCCAGTACGCGCCGCTGGGATGGCAAGTGCATGACTTGGAGAGATTTACACAGCTTTTTGGGAAAACCTCCTTGTGTTGAAATGTCATCCCAGTCATGATGTTGATTTCAATGGAGAATTGCTTGTGAAAGTGGCTTGCAAGCTGTGTCTGAAGCCCCGTGACCGTGCTGACCCCGGTGGGTTTGATCTTGTTACTGAACTCGGTGCAGAGACCGTGCAGCAGCCCCGTGGGTGCAGCCTTGGTGCAAGAGATCGTGTCTTACTGACACATGGCAGCAGTTTGGGCTGGGAGCTGTTACTGTCATGCTTGCAGAAAGGTCTGGGAGCTGAGCCTGGGCTCTCGGACACCATCACCGCTGTGCTCTGGGTTGATGCGTGGGCCAGCATTGGCACAGGGGGTTTAGGGGTGGCTGCTGCAGGGCTGACCCCCCCAGTGTGCTTTGTGCTGCTGTGGCTGGTGTTGAGAAGAGGCTGGAGGAGGCTGTGTCCATACCATGGACCTGGATAGTTTCTGTTGCTGGGAGTTGAGAGTCAGTAAATGAGCAATGGTTGTTTTTTCTGTTACTGGTGAATGTCTTGATGTGTAACTTGGGCTCAAATTGCTGTGTGCTCATCGAGGTTGGGCCATTAGAGGTTTGGGGGGGTTTTGTTCTCACTCTGGGTAGAAAGGTGGCTGTCAGAGGGCAGGACAGTGGTTGTGCATCGGGCAGGACCTGTCTGTTGGGATGTCTGGGAGCAGCATTGTCATTTGAAAGGCAGCCACCTTGGTTTGGGTGTGTCTGTCCCCCAGCTTGTGCTTGCTCTAGTGTCTCCCTAGGGAATGCATTTTATTTCTCCGTGCTCCATCCTGGTTGCACAATAGTGAGCACGATGTAGGCTGCTGGCTTTATTACCCACAGTCTGCTGAGGTTTGGAACTTGCCTGGGCTCACCTTTTGCCCAGGCATCTCATATGGGCAGGGGAGCTCAGACCAGCAGCTCCTGGGGAGTGAGTCTGCATCGGCACATCGGTGTCAGCCGGTCCAGGCTCCTCAAAACTCACCTAGGGGTCAAGAGGTGGGTGCTGGGATTTCAGGGACCAGCTCTTCTCTCTGCATTCGTCCAGCAGAAGCAGGTCCAGCTGGCTCACTTTTGGGCAAGCTGGGAAGGCTTGCCGATCTGTCAATACTTCAAGAAATGCCAGGGCTAGGAATCATGGAGAAAGGGTTTTGTGAAGTCTGGTATTTAAACCTCCCACTCAAGTGATGCTGAGGAGAGCTGGCAATGTAGCATTGGCTTATCAGAAGCTGTGTGGGCAGGTCAGCTTAAAAAAAAGTTGTGTGAGCAGCACCAGAGGTGAAGGAAAGAAGCTGGTGTCTTGTCAGGTGCAGAGTTTAACTGGGGTCAGAATTTCTTTTTATTAAAAAGATTGTTTTATTTAAATAATAAATGACAGTACGTTCACTGTTGCCAGGGGCTGCTGAAGGGCAACCAGGCAGGTCTGAGCGAATTAGGGACTAAAGGCTTTGAATTATTTTCTGTCATTAATAACTCTGAACTGAGCGCTGCAGATTCATGTAAAAGCCATCTCTGCTTTCATGCATGTGAACAGTTTGGTTTGTGGATAGATCTGCTGTGATCAGAGGCTCATCCTATCTTTAAAAAAAAAAAAAAAAAGTTGGCTTCTGAGCTTCACCTGTCAATAAAAGTCCTGGAAAATGAGTCCTTGCAGGCTTCTGCAAGGCCATATGCAACTTATCTTGTCCAATGCAAGTCTCTAATTGGCGGTTTAAAGTTATTTAAAAAAAAAAATCTGTTAACGGTCAGTCTATTTTTGGTTTAAAGATGGACTTTATATGGTCATAAAGTAAAATTCCTAGCTTAATTATGGGAATCAAAGTACATTGGCTTAATTGCACAAAGAACTGCACACAAGAGTGCAGAGAGGACACGCTTTACAAGTGATTATCTGCTGATGAAATACTATATGGAGCAACAAGTGGGGGCATTCCAAGCTCCAGGAAGCACCCTGAGGCCAGAACTGCTGAGCTGCTGGAGGAGAGATGTCACCAAATCTTTGTCCAATCGAAGAGAATTGGACATTTCTCTTGTCCAGTGTGGACCAACTCTATTTTTGGAAATAAATAAGCATGGTCAGGGTTCATTCCCACCACAGCACTCACTGCCCTGCCTTGTGGAGACTTGAAACTGGACAGGATTGAAGGGGTGATTTATAACCAAAGCCTTGGTGGAGGAGTTGATTTGTGTTCTGGAGATGCTTCCAGAAGCTGGAAAAGCAGCTGTGGGAGGTCTGAATGGCACGGCATTTGGTGATAGGAAATACAAGCTTTCAAGGATTAGGAGATCCATCAAACTATATCCCTGTTGATTGGACAGATAGACCTTGAAAGGTATCAGAGTGCTTGGGGCAAGCCTGCATTCTTGAAGCTGAGATACCTGGGAAGCTAAACTGGGTGTCCAGGAAGGAGACAGAATTTAGGACGTGGCAGTGCCTCTTCCTAAAGTCTGCGTGTGTGTGCCTGGGAAAAGGCTGTGACAGGGAAGTGAACTGAAGAGCTGTGACTTCACAGTGTTTCCACTTCAGCCCAGGTGTCCCCAGCCTGGTGGCACGGGGAGGGGGCAGGGTTTGGGGAGGACAGAGGCTGGTGGGAGGCTGAGGCTGTTGGGGCTGGAGGTTGGGAGCAGAGTTGTGTGCACGGGAGGGACTGGGCAGGAGTAAGGAATGGACACATCTGCACAGTAGGGTGGAAACAGGAGACAAAAATAGTTGTTGTAGACTGCTCAGTGGTGAAAAAAGACCTCGTCACAGCTGCTCTGATTGAAACATGGTGGGGGTGATGGAAATCAATAAGATACTGCATTACCTGCCATTGTAGCAGGTGTGTTAGGTCATAAAGGAGGAACACTACATCTAAAAGGTTGCTGTAAAATCTGAGGAAATTGGAGTACTGACAACCGAACAGCCACATTTATGTTGGATATAAATTCTGTATTTTAATGGCATAGAGGTATTAGGAAGTTTTCTATTCCAGACAAAAGGAAAGTTGAGGATTTCATGAGCCCTGGGAAAAAAACAGGCTCATGCATCTTCATAAACCTGTTAGAAAAAGTGAGTTCTATTACGACCATGCTACCTGGCTAGATTGTTTGGGAGAGAACTGGCTAACATTTTGATGAGCAAACATATTGATTTACTTAAAGGATCATTTCTTGTAACAGCCTGATGTAGACCTAGCTTTTGTTTAGGACTAAAGCATAAGACGTGATTCAAATACAATTACTGTCGAGTTGTTAAGTAGCAGTGACCACATGGGGGTCGCTGAATTGCAGGTTCAGCATTCTCAGGGGTAGAAGGTGCTGGACTAAAAGTGAGTCTTTTGTTCCAAAATATTGCATGGGAGAAGATCAGAAAAATGAAGTCTTAGACTTACCATAGATACCTGGGAAGGTTACTGGCATCCAGGTGAGGCAGAACTCTGTCATGAAAGAACGAGCAACCCTAAAACTGTTGTTAAAAATAGTTATAAAGGAGGGGACTTCTGGAGTTCAGGAAGATTCCACCCAAGGACAGAAGTCCAGCTCTGAGGAGTAGACTGGAAGAGCCATATGGAAGGGCAGGTAACCATGGTTGGGAAATGAAGCAGTTTAGGAGGGGCTTTGCAGAGCTGGGGGCTTTGGGGAGCCAGTGCTGTCTGAGGGACATCAGAGACGCGGCTGGGGAGAAAATCTGGCTGTGCAGGACTGAAGGCAGAATTCATTTCCTGCACTACTTCATGCCACTGAAGTGACTCCTCCATGTCATTCTGGAGCACAGGGCACGTTTGAGAGACTGCTGTCCTTTTGGGTGGAAAAAGGAGCCTTCCTCTAAAACTCAAGTGAAGCAGAGATGATGGAACAAAGTAGGAAATTCAAGTGGAGGAGCAACAGGTGTATCAAGGGGTTTTAAAAAAGCTTGGGACTGAAACACTTAAAGGTACTAACAAAAACAGGGCTGTCAAAAAACAGCTTAGTATTCTCCATGACTAGATAATGATGACTAGATAATGTCCTAATGTCAGGTTATTCTTTTTTTTTTTTTTTGAGAGTGGTTGGGATCAGGGCACTAGGAATTGCAGATCAGCAAAAATCCTGAACTCCATTTTGAGAAGGTGAAGCTGAAGTACTGCAGCTCTTCCGTGTGTGAGAGTTAGAAAGCAACATACTTTCTGCAGAGAAAAGGGGTTGGACCAGGTGATCGCTTCCAACCCAATCCATTGTTTGATTCTATGATCAGTCTGGTTTGCTGGGGCACCTACGAGAATGTCTGAACACATTGTCAAACAACAGGATAAAAAATAGGCTTGTAATGAGAAGAGAAATACTGCAGAGTCCTTCTTTGGTTGCAGTTGCTATTTGTCACTTGGGAAGCAAAAGGTAGACTAAAGTCTAGTTAGAGAAGGTGATTAAAGGCTTCCAAGTCTGCATCTTCAGCCTTTGAGCAAATGAGTTCCATTCAATGGTTTCACTAAACCCAAAGTTGCTGGGTGAAGAAAGGTTGATTTTCATGAAACTTTTGTGGTGGATACTACTAGGTCCAGGTCTGAGGGGAGAAACAAGACCAGAATACTGGGCAATCTAGAAAAATCTAGATTTCTCCTGTAAAGCAACACCCCCAGTTCAAACTCCTGCCTTGAGCTGGGCTTGCAGGTCTGCCAGATCCCAGAGTGTGCCTCAGCAGCTGATATTGTGGCTATGTTTTGTTTTCTTCTTACTAAGGAAAAACTCAGAGGTCTTGACTTTTATAATGGGCTGAAAGGGAAGGAGTAGGAACAGAGGTCTGGGCAGCATCTTCCAGCTCTTGCCTAGGTCTGTCCTTGAGGGGGCATTGTTGATGTGTGCACATGCAGACTTGTGTTACCTCTCTTTCCAAGAGACCCAGGAGAACCCACAGGTAACTGGTGTCAGCCAGAGCACCCTTTTGCTGCTCTGGCTTAGTTTTAGGCTTCTTAAAAGTCCAGGAGTTATGGCAAATACCCTGGCTTCCCCCACCTTCCCTGTCTCCAGTAGATGATGGTACCAAAGAATAAGTGCTTTGTTAAGTCCTTGGAGTTTGCAATAGAAACAGGATAACTGCAGGTACCGTGAGGTTTCAGTCAGAGTTTATGTTTAAAGACCAGGAGGAGGAGAGTGGTTGGGCTGTACTCTAGAAGTGACCCCAGCCTGGCTGTGGCTGGAAAATTGAGAAGAGCATAAGGTTTGGTGCAGTGAGCATGGGGCTGACCTTGGGACATGTGAGGCAACAGGCAACAGGGGGGGAAAAAAGAGTAATTTTTAATGCTCCGTCAGTATGCCAGGCTGCAAGTGAATTGTTCATTCAGGAGAAAGAACTCTGATTGTGGTAGCAGAGCAAATGAAGGGAAGGCGTGTAGCCTGCCACAGGAATCCTGCACATTCCAGGTGTAGGTGCAGGTCTGTGAGGCTGCTGAGCAGGAGCTCCTCTGTACCACAGCTCGTTAGACCCCCACAGTGTCCCTGTGCTGCTCTTCCTGGTAATCAGGTGGTTGTCACTAGCACAACCTTTGTCCCTACCCCAAGAAATCCATTAGATTGCTCACTTCTAGTTAAATTATACCAGCTGACTTTGAAGTTACTCAATATAAAACCATCGTGGTATGCTTGCATGATAGTTATTTGATGTAAGACAACAATTTCTTGTGCTCTCTCTTTAGGAATTTGGGCATTGAGTTTCACTGGGGTGTGTTGTACGTACCCAACTGCACAGGATCAGGCCCATCTCTGTTTTCATATTTCACATCTGCGATTAGAGATGTTCTAGGAAACAAATTAGGAGATGGAGTTGTCTGTCCCAGGCTCAGATGATCATAGCGACTTGTGCTAAAGGCTCTGTCCTCGTAGAGACCTGCACGGCTGCTTTGTGTAACTGCTGTCAGAGCTCTGGTTCTGGTCCTAGTGTTTTTTAATAAATGTACTGAGTATACTCGCCTTTAAATCCTGTTAGGTACCAATAATTATCGCTGGCATTCTGTACATTAGCTCTGTACTAGCATTCACATTGAACTAGGCTTAATAGCGTCAGTGTCTAAGATGACTTGAAAAAGAAAAATTAGTTTATACCCTTTTCGTGTGGTTCTACTCCATGTAGTGGGTGGTTTGTAGAAGTACCAGAAGTGCTACAATTGTCTTCCCCCTTTTACTTGCTGATTCTCTGCAGCAGAACATACAGATTTAAGTCTGTTTTTCCATCCTTTGGAGACACTGAGATATTATCAAGGTGAGGTCCATGGAGATACCCAGACAGCTGGGCCCTCACACAGAGATAAGGCATCTTTTCCATTTGGTTGGTTGTTTGGTTTTTTTTTCTTCTGCTGTCCATCCTCCAAGTTTTTGTTTGGTTTTATTAAATGTAAAAAAGTTATTCCCTCACCTGTCAGTGCAACATCCTCTAGGATATTTGTGATCTTCCAAGAAAGGTAGAAAGGACTGGAATAACTAATGCCAAAAATTGCCCATGGCAAGGGAGGGAAATCCTTGTTTTCAAGGCAAACCTCATCCAGACTTTTTTTAGCACACCACAAGGGTATAAATCCCAACTTTTTCTTTTCCAGGTGATCTTTAAGGCCAAGTAGCAGAGGGCAGTGTTTTGCCCTCCAGTGGGGTTCCGGTGCCGTGTGGCACCCGCACTGTCCCGCAGGTCTGAGCCCCCGGCACCCTGGCATTTAGGGAGCTCCATGGGGTTGGCTTTCACCCTGTCCTCAATTTGGATCCCCAGGGCAGAAAAATTAGGACTTTCTCAGTTAAAGAAAAAACCAAAAGTGAAGCAAAATCTCTGTAGAGTTGTCTTTCCCCACAGCAGTGATGACCCCTCAGCACCCACTTCTGTTCAGCCAGGAAGCCCGGGTCAGTCCTGCTGGGTTTTTAGCCATCTTGACCTCATGTTTGCAAATATTATTGGTAATATAATGCTCTATGTACAAATGTCTGTGTGGCTCATGTGTATGTTTCTGTGGTTCAAGTCAGCCACAGCCTTCTGGAATTTCATTGTACTTTGGTTAAATGTTGGACTTTTAACTCTTCTACTGTATGGCTTCTTGATTTCTCTTGTCCAATGTGGACCAACTCTATTTTTGGAAATAAATAAGCATGTAAATAAAATGAATGGGTTTATGCCACTTACAAGAAAATGCTTTATTTAAAATATACACTCAGTCTTGTATATTTTATGGTATCTCAGGGAGCAGCCGAGGCTCAGGCCCCAGCAGCCTTGTGCTGAGATACCATATTATGTACAAATTCACTTCCAAGTGCTTTTGGAAGCAGACTTCCCATCTCCTGAGCCAAATCCCCGTAGGACCAGCCTTGCAGAGGAGGGAGGGGGGAATCCAGAAACACGTCGTTTAAGGGGAGTAAAGGAAACAAACACGACTTTCCTCTCAACACAAGGCTTCTGGTTTGAGGTGTCCAGGTGCCAGAGACACTGCCGGGTGCAGGGATGCCATGGGTCGGTTCTCAGCTCCCACCTGGGAGCACAATGACATCTCTTTTTTTTTTCTTTTTCTTTTTTTTTTTAATTCTCCATATAAACCAATATTTACCAGTAATCCTGTGTTTCTGTTTTTGTTTTTTGGCAGACTTTTACCAGTAAATATCGGTTTATTCCTGAAACCAGAAGCCCTAAACATACCTTTGTTTATAAGGTCAGTTGGCATTTTGTCTCTCTCATTCCCCACTCCCCCCCAGTACAACCCAGCAGGTGGTTGAAAGGTACCAAGTTCTCTTTCTAGTTTTCCTGCTCTGCATCTCTGGGAACTGGAGCCCACAGGACCTAGAGCCTTCTATTGGTAATGTAGACCTGAGTTTACAAATTATTCTTTTACCATTTTAAATCCTGCTTTTAAGGACAGAGGTCTTCCCACCTGCCCACCACGGGAACTGGTAGAAACCCCTAAATTGCTCCTCCTCTCCAAAGCCTGCGGGTAGGTCTCTCACTAGCATCTTCAGGCTTGGGACTGAGAAAATAATTTATCCCAAAATATACACTAAAAACTGCCGTTTCTGGTTTACTGTGAGCAGGACCGGGGGAGGGAAGGGTGGGAAAGGAGTTTGAAACTTACTTTTCTCCCCCTTTTTTCCTAGAAAGCAAATGTGACATGGGGAAGAGGGAAAGAATGTGAACATGGCCCTTCCTAAACTCGTTGTAAACTCCTCCTCCGAGGCTGGGAAAAAGGGCAAGTGAAAGATCTGATCCTTAAAAGGACATCACTGGGTGTCTGAGACCCCAAAAGCAGCTGGCAATTTTTAAGGACTCAAATTGCTTTCGGTTTATCCCAAGACAAATTGAAGTGGGAATGCTGAAGCCTCCTTTTCCCCACAAGTATTTGCCACCCAAACACTGCACATTTTGGTAATACCCAAGAAACAGAGAACCTGATGAGGGATAGAAAATGAGTTTACTGCACAGTCCTGGCCAAATTTTTTCTCCCAAGCAAAAAAAAATGCAAAAAAAAAAAAAAAAAAAAAAAAAAAAAAAAAAAAAAAAAAAAAAACACAAAAATTTCCCCCAAGAAAAAAAAAAAAAAAAAAAAAAAAAAAAAAAAAAAAAAAAACAACCAAAAACAAACTAAAGCCATTCCCTGATCCTCCCCCAAAAAAAACCTCCTAAAAAAGCAAGTCCAAAAGGATCTCAAATGCCCGGTCTGGTTTTGTCCTACATGGTTGACAAGAGTGTTTTGGCATAGCTGCAGCCCAACCATGTCCCTTTAAGGAGCACCGTGGCTCGTTTCCTCCTCAGGACCCCGAGCTGAGGGTTTTGCTGTTCCTGATCAGAGCTCCTGCAGCCTTAGTTGGAGTCCAGAGTGAGGGGAGCCCTTCCAGCTGTGCACTTTGAGCTGAAAACTACCTTTCCTCCCCTTTTGCAGCCTGGGTGGTTCTGATTGCTGGCAGTTCTGTAATACAACCTTAATCTGAGCAGTTGAGGCTGGTCCTACCTTATCTTCAGACGTCTTGCGGAGGACTCCTGTTACCAGTTTGGTACTCAAAAGCTACACCCCACCACCAGAAGTCACTTTTTGTTTTTTTCCAAAGGCAGTGATAGCTCACCCTCTCTAGCGCTAATGGAAAACCTGATAATTGCAATGCAACTTTCTAATAAATTGTTCATATATTCATAATTCCGTTGCAATCCCAAATTGGAGAAGAGATCTGTTAAAGGTATATATTAGTCTAGATTTTTCTTATTGTAAATACTGTAATTTTATAATACTGTCAATATTTTATTAACTTAGAAATATTTAACAGAGTTTAATCTATGGTAGTTGATTCATTTATAGGTTTATGTTGCAGCCAATTACATTCTAATGTAAGATTAACTTTCAGCATGTAAACTTTGAGTGAATATATCTTTGGAAAGATTAAGAGAGAAAACTCTCACTCTTAATCTGTAGTATTTATCCCCAGTTCCCAGTTGGGAATTATTTAACGAAATATTAGGAGGTTTTGAGAGCTCATTAATCTAATAACTGCAGTTGGATTTGAAAACTTGAATTTTGAGATGTACCTGGCTCTTTGACCCTGTGAAAAAGTTCGTTTCAGTACCTGACCTCTCTAGCACAGAAGTCTTTATTTTGAGCAAAGGGACACTGTCAGATCAATTTTAGTTTCTGGCTTTTGCGGGGCGGGGTGGGGGAAAGAAACCACAAAATGCAGCCCTGTGGCATTCGTGTGAATTCCGTTTGGATGGCAAGGGGAGCAGCTCCTCTGCCGATGTTTTTGTCCCTGGCCAGAGCGCTCCGTCCCCGCGGCCGGGCAGGGGCGGCGCTCCGGGGCTCCAGGGTCCGGCAGCGCCGCTGCCCCGGCCCGGCCCCGCCGCAGCTCGGGAGACGGAAAAAGTGCACAAGGTCTCAAACCTGATGATTTTTGACCAAAGCGTTTGCTTTTTAAAAATTGAAATCTCTCTCTCTCTTTTCACCTGATGGTGTCCCTTTAGCATCATAAAGATGTTCATGTTCTCTGAAAACCATGAGAAGTGATTTTCTTTTCAAGGCAGGGGAGAATTGGTCTGTCATTACAACTTGCATAAAAATACCAAAAATATCTTGAGGGTTTTCACAGGCGTTGGTATTTTTTGAGTGTAAAAGTTAATCTTGATTAGAGATGTGCCAATCTTTACTGCTTTCTTGTAGTGTTGTTACACTTAGGCATTTCAGTTCACTTACAAATATATACTGTAACAGTATACTTTGTACAGATTTATTTAAAATTTATTTGAAAACTGAAATAAAGTAGGCAGAAAATAAAGATATTTATTTTTCATTTGACTATGTAAGAAGGTATCATTCTTTTGGTTTTAGTGCACTGGTGTACCAAGCCTCAGAACCACTGCTTTCTCCAGCTCATAGGATGCTTTTCCAGACTGTGGATACGTGTATGTGTACTGCTGTGTTGATAAGTAAATGCCAACGATGGAGTTCGTTGCTTTTATACATCCCAAAGAGAAGTTCTCCACCGTTCCCTGTTTTCTGACCGAAAAGGCATGTGTTTGTGAACAGTGTTCACGCCAGCTCTGCCATCCCACCCTCACATCAGCTCACACCAATGCCAGGATGGGAGGAGTTGCCTGCGTACCTTCCCAAAACACCCCGGGCCGCAGTGGCATCGTCAGGGAGCAGTTCAAACCTGTGTCCTTTGGGCTTTGTGTAAAGCAAATGCAGAACAAGAAAAATTGAGATGTTAAATCCATTAGAAAACCAATTCCTTATTGTACAGTAGTATGGAGATCTCTAGTCAACCTGCCATTAATAATAGATTCTTATTTTTTGAATGATCTATTTAAAAGAACAGCAAGCATTGTATTTGCTAGTAAATCTGAAGTGTTTACATGGAATTACTAAATAAATTATTTGATCTAAGATGGCTCTTATCAGTGCTGATTTTTAATAATGGAAATTCGGTTTGGCAGCTGCCTTTTTAGTTCGTGCTGTTCTTTAAAATCTTCCAAAGCAGGATTTTTTTTTTATTTTTTTTTTTTTTTTTTTTTTTTTTTTTACTGCATCCTTGTGGTTCAAATTAGGTTCTGAGGAAGAGGCAAACCACGCCTCTCCCTGCAAGGCCTGACAGGAGTGCTAGCTCACGTTTTCCAACCTCTTCCATGAGGCTTTCCCTTCACATCCCAACCAGCAGGATGCTCTGAGCCCAAAGCCCTGCAGCACTCGCTGCTGCTCGCCGGACTGGGGCCTGGAGATACAGAATGGGAGTTTTACAGCATAAAGCTTTGGGATAGAAGGAGAACATCCTCCTGTGAGGTAATGAGTTATCACACTCAGTTCCAGCAAGGCTTGGTCCTGCTTCCTGCCGTTCCAAGGCTGCTGGAACACCCTGTGCTCCCAGCCCCGTCCCCTGCTCAGGGGCCCTGGGTCCGTGGGCAGTCACCAGAAGCAGATGAAGGCTTTGGATCATCAGCAAAGCCAAATTCAGGAGCTCTCACCCCTTCCAAGCCCCAAGGGCTGCTCTCTGCCGCGGGGGAGCCGGCTGTGCAGCCCCCCAAGCTCGCTGGAGCCCCGGGCTGGAGGATGGGGCCGGTGCTGCCCTGCCCTGGGGCTCCCGCCCGGGGTGCAGGGGCTGCAGGTGGAGAGAGGCAGCAGGGAGAGGCTGGATGCAGCAATCCCTGTGCCAGGAGCAGCACAAGAGCAGGCAGGCGTTGCAAATGCCGAGTGTGGCCACACCGTGTCCCCCTCCAAGCGCTGCAGACGCTGCTTTCTCCCGGGCGCTCAAACCTGGGAAATGAAGCTATCAATAATGCACCTGTCCCCGCACTCCCGCTCCCAGCCTGGCGCGGACGAGCGCTGAGTCACCCCATGTTTAATTCAGCGCTCTCAGCGCCAGAGCCCTGGCTACAAACCCATCCAGCGCTTACATTATGCACTAGCTGAAATTCTTGTTGGACATGGATTTCACGCTTCATGTTCAGGGCAGGATTCCCGGCCCACCCCACACTCGCTCTGCTGGCTGGGGAGGGGCGAGCCCAGACCCTGCTCCGTGTACACGGACAGTGTGTCCCCCAGCCTTCCCCTGCCCCTTCCCTCTCCCCTCTTTCCCTTGCTGCTTTGGAAAGGTTTGAGATATCCATCCCTGAGCCCTGCAGCACCACTCCAGTTCTCCCTGGGCTTTTCACTGCAGCAGCTCACCCATCAGACCACACTGTTTCCACCAGAAATTATTCTGCTCTCTCTTACTCCTCTGCATAGCATATTTACACACAGATCTATCTCCTTTGTGAGCTAGCCCATGGTTATTATGAGCAGTATATTCCTAGAAATTTGCTTTCTGGTTCGGAGGGAATAGAGCACTGATGAAATGGCTCCATTTGTCTGAGTAACATCAGGAAACTTACCTGGGCCAGATGCTTCTCCAAGCTGATACCCACTGGCCAATGGTGAGTGCTTGAGAAGAAGCAGGAAACAGCTGCTCTACACCTTGCCAAGCCATGAAAGGCCCTTATTTTGGAAGAAAACACTTCCTCTTTAGCTTAATTTCCCACTCCAAACCCAACACTCTCTCTATAGCACACGGGAACAACCCTGAGCATTGATCCTGCTGCCTCTCATGTCTCCACTGCTCATTTTTATGCTTAAAGCAAAAACTAAACTGATATGTCAGACAAAAACTCTGGTCACAAAGTTTTGGGGTTAGTAATTGCTCAAATTTGTTTTCAGTGGACAGGGCAATGCTCCAGTGACTCAGATATGGAGCATCCTGAGCTGGCCTTGCCTCACAGGATGGCTCCCAACCAATGCAATTCCTTCCATGCTGGTTTAGTTGGCATTGCAGAGAACCTGTGATTTTTCTGGGAATTGGCTGAAGTAGGTTATTCAAGATAAAAAGAAATGCCCCAGGGTGGCATTCCTGACCTAGGGAAACAGAGAAGGTATTTTTCCTGCTTCCACCACTTCTGCTGACATGGAGAAGTGACTCAAAAGCCAACTGGTAGCTGCCCAATCCTTCCCAGTCCTGCCATGCAGGTGTTGGGAAGAGAGACTGCTCTGGATTTCCAGGAATGCATATTTGCAATCAAGAGGCATAAACATGAACTTGATCCATCTTCTAAGAGCTTCTCTTTCAACCCAGCAGAGCATGGGAACTGTGAAAGGAATACTTGAATATCTCGTCCTGGATTTGTTTCTCCAAGTCTAAAACACAGAGATGCTGAAAGTGGGGAATTTTATAACATCCCCAATATTCAAGTTGGACTGGGAATCAAAAGCCAAGGCAAGGACAGAGGGTGATTTCTGCTGCCAGGCAAGGAGGAAGGCAGCATGACTCTTGGGGAGCCATTGCTCTGCACCCCCTGGGCAAGCTGGGACACAGACGGGGCCAGCTGCCTGTCCCCAGGCAGGGACTGCTGGGGAAACGGTCTCCAAAGCTCGGTGCCAAGGGATGCCTGGAAGAGCTTGAGCTGACAAGGATGCCCTGGGAGAGCCACAAACACAGTGGGAAAGAGGAGAGGACTGGTTTTGAGCAGCAGAACCCAGCTCAGCCCTACTGACCCTACAACAGACATTGCCACCCTGAGCCTCCCAGAAGTGTCTCCCTGAGCCAGCCTGCATCCATCACAGCCAGAGCAAACATTGCCAGGACTGACCAGAAGGACTGAACTGTACTAAAACTGGAAGCAAGAGATGCCCAAAGTGCCTCTCCCTGCCATGTGAGACAGTAACAACGCCTGTAACATCCAGCACAGCTCACAGCCCACAAGGATTCCCAGCTGAGGCCGTTCATCTTGGTCTTGGGTTGAACCTGCAGAGCATCTCCCAGGAATGGTCATGGAAAAGCACCTTGCCACACTCTGCATGCTGCACTGGCTGAGAGCTGGCATGACATCCTGGCCATCACAAGGGCAGTCAATGGCCCAGTGTAGTGCTGATCTCCCACAAGAACAGGAGGAGCTGCTCCACTCCAGAGTGAGCAATTCCTGCTCTTAGAGGGTCCCTGAGGGAAGTCAGATTTGCCCTCACCAGCTGGTGATGCTCCCCCTCACTTTGCCAATCAGGGAATCTATCCCAAGATAATCCAATGCAGCTGAAAGATCCTGTTGCTCCTCAAAAAAAAAAAAAAAAAAAAAAAAAAAAAAAAATCCACAAAACTCTATCAGCAATAGAGCAGTTGTGGCTGCCCCATACCTAGGAGTGTTCCAGGCCAGGTTGGATGGGCCTGGAGCAGCCTGGTCTGGAGGAAGATGTCCCTGCCCATGGCAGGGAGGAGGAGCAAGATGAGTTTAAGGTCCCTTCCAAACCCAAACCATTCCATGACTCCATGAACAGCAACAGCTTTCCCTCCAGTTGGTGGTTCCCCCTGACCTGTGAGGGTTTGCCCTGGCTCACAGCAGACACTGAGGTCCCCACAGATTTTGTGCCCAACACAGTGCTTTGACCAGAGGCTGCAAGACAGGAGTGTGCCCCCAAAACCCCCCAGCCCAGAGCTGTGGTGGAGGCACAGCACGAAGGGGCTGCAGGCACCTCCTCACTGTGCTGAGCACTCTGAAATAACAGGGTGTGCAGGATGAGCTCAGTCCCATGTGGGGAGCAGCAGGGATGAAGGGAATCCCTGTGCCCAGCTTTGATGTGCCCTGGCCCTGCTTCTCCTTCCAATAGCCCGTGCACGAAGTGCTCCTAATCTTGCGTTTTCTGTGGTGAATTTCCCTTCATTTTCAGCCTGCAGCTTGAGGATTTTTCAGCAAGCTGCTGCTTCTCTGTGATAGAATTAGTGACAGCGGGGACAGCAATAGTAATTATTCAGTGACCTAGAAATGACCTTTTGATTTTAAAAATCCATGGCTCTACTAAGGGCTAAACATTCACGATCCTAAAGAAGCTCCTGGAGCATCAACATCTGGGCAATAGCAAAACACCTGGGAAAGGTGATCAAGGAGGGAGAAGCCCCAGGAAGTGTATCAGTGAATGAAGGATCCTGTTTGGAACCAGGACATGTACCCTTGAGCCCTGCTGGTGGCACAGCCTGTGTGCCTCCGTGGGCTGTGGTGACCCTGTCCAGTGCTGGGACACAAGGATCCCTGGCTGCAGGAGCAGCCCTTCCATGGCTTTTTGGGAAGCAGGAGGGATTACCCAGTCCATCCCCCAGAACAGCTGTGGGCACACGTCCCCTAGATGTGGAACTGCTGGTGGCACCACCACTGCCCCATTTGTCAGTCCTACGGCCCCCAGCCCTTCCTGCCCATGTGCTGGCACACAGCTGGCACCAGCCTTGACTCTGGGAGGAGATGCCACAAGGAACAGGCAGGAAAGAGACCTTCTCACCTCCCATGGTCTCTTGGTCTGCTCCCAGACCACCAGCTCCCTGTGCCACGGAACAGGACACATGCTGGGCAGGGTGTCCTGAGCTCTGCTGGCCTTCACGCAGACTCACTCCCTACAGCGTGGTCTTCTGCCCTGGTTTGGGCCATGGTGGGCAGTGGGATGCCTGATGAGCTTCTTAGGAGATCTCCTAAGATCTCCTAACACCTTAAACTCCCACCTGCTACCTGAGCCCCTCTGGGGAGGAGGAGATGAACCTGGGACTAGGGACCTGGCAACCTGTGTGTCTCCCAGCTGTTCAGCCCCTGCTGAAAGGGAAATCTCAGTCTCCCAGGGATGAGTCAGGAAGCCAGATGAAGGATAAATTCCTAGTGCTCTTTTTCACTTCATACCACAAATGTGCCCAGTGAGGCTTCTCATGGCTTCTGGGCCAGCACCCCAGCTCACCTCTAGGGCTCAGCCCAGTCCTGCCAGGAACATGTGCAGGTCAGGTCCTGCCAAGTGAGCAGAGCTCCCAAACTCCCCTGCAGGTGGTTGGAAAGGTGCAGCCTGAGCCTGGTGATGGGCAGATACACACAGACCCTGCTGGGAACTGGGACTGCTGGAGCTGAGTGGGACACCCAGATCACACGGCTGGGTGAAGCTGGATGCACCTCTCAGCTCTCCACAAAGCTGTGCCTGAGGAAGAGGAGCATGAGGAAGGCAGTGGAGTGCTGGGCCCCTCTGGTGTAGAGCTGGGTTGGGGCCCCACTTCAGTCAGAACAGAACTGGCTTTTTGGCTTTTTCACTTTCCAGTTGTGCCCCCTGAGGTCCTTCTGCCCAGACAGATCCTTGACACAAAATGGGAATCAATGATTCAGAAAAATACAAACCATCTGTGCAGTAACGTCACAGCAGAGACCACTTCACACGTGTGAGCCCTCAACAGACCTGCTCCCTGGGGAAAAGCAGAGTTAGCTGCAATTTTTTTAATGGCACTGCTATTTTGAAAGGAATAACTCATATAATAATAATAGTAATTGCTTCCTGTGCATGCCCAGCACGTGCGCTTTGAGCTCAAGTAGAATATTAATAGTAATTAATTACAGCCCCTCTGACAGCAGCCAGTGTCAGGAGGGGACACCACATCCACCCAGGGAGCAGGCTCTGCCTCTGCCCTGTTCTCTCCATACCTATATTTCACCAGCCAAGCCTTTGCTCAGCACCTTTCCTTGACCTAAGAGGTCTCCAGGGCGATCCTGGGGCTCAGGGACTATCCCTCCACGAGGCTGCAGCAAGCAGCCCAGGGTGGAGCCAAGTCTCAGTGTCTGACAAAGAAGCTTGGCTACAAAATGCTTCTCTGTCTATTCTAGAAAAGCTGATTTCCTGCTCAAAACAATGTGGTGATTCTCACCTAATGTCCCCACTGGAACGTTTGGCTTAAACAGCTTTGAAATTCGTTTAAAATCTGGTTTTCCACTCACTTCAGCAGGCAATCCTGAGCAAGCCATGTGCAAACCCAGCACTCCTAAGCTCAGCTCAGGGAGCTCCAGGAAGATGTGGAGAGGAAAGGAAAGGTTTGGGCTGGAGGTAAGAGGAGATGGAGGACACCAGGGGCTTTGGCTCTCCCAAACATCAGAGACCAGCAGGTCTTGCCCTCCAACCCCTGATGACCTGCAGGGTTCCCTGCCCTCACCTCCTGATCTTTGGCAGCTGGATCTGGCTCTCCTAAGGTGCCTGTGTCTTTTCTGACTCTGCCTCCTTTCAGCTTTTTTTAAATCCTTTTCTTTTTTCTGCCTTTTAAACCTTTTTCTCCAATTTCAGCATCTCTAAAGGATGAGTGAAGCCAACTGCTGTGAGTTCTGCTGTCAAACAGACTTGCTATTTACTAAGCACCAAACCACACTGTTGTGAGTATTGAAAAAAATACATATCAGAGCTTTTCAGGTCTCTAATCCAGCCAAGCACAAAGGATTTGGGGATTTCAGCAGTTCCTGAGTTCAGAGTCCTGAGCTCTTCTTCCAACCAGACATACAAAACCATGAGTGTAAAGTTCCACCAAAGTTGTGTCCAAACCAAACAACACCCAAATAAAACCATCACCTGTGCCTGGTTTCCCAACACTTCCTGACAGGAACGGGGCCTTCCTTTTGTTTCCCAACTGATTTTGGCTGGCACAGAGGTTTCTCAGCAGTGCATGAAGACCACACGTGCTGCCAAGGCTTCAGCCCACCAAAATGACCCCAGCCCAAATGCAATGCACTTTAATTCTGCCCAGAGCTCCCTGACACATTGAATGGTTGTGAGATTAAATTAAATGCTCATTTTTTTAAATAAATCCCAGAGAAAAGTACAAATCCATTTACAAGATTTATGTTTGATTCAATCAAGCTCCAAGCCTGGGGACGTGGAGGTAATAACACTTTCCTGTGCAGCCTATTAGATTAATCAGCTATAAAATATTGTGGGTTTAGTGGACAGTTCTCTAGGGGCTGGATTGGCATTCACAAAACCCAGGTTCTTCTCCCAGAGGGCGGTGGGCACCAAACAGGCTCCCCAGGGCACCGGTCATGACCCCAAGCCTGACAGAGCTCCAGGAGCTCTGGGACAATGCCCTGAGGCACAGGGTGACATTGTTGGTGTGTTCTGTGCAAGGCCAGGAGTTGGATTTGATGATCCTTGTGGGTCCCTTCCAACTCAGCATGTTCTGTGATCCTGTGATTCTTTGATGTATTACTTTCACAATGGTTTTTTACATCCTTCCTGGCTGAGGGTTCCTCTCCGTCTCTCCTGGGCTTGCTTCCAGGGAAGCAGGCCATCTCTCCCAGGAGCACCCTGTCCTCTCACTGCTACCCCAGCTCGCTCCTGCACAGGGTGGGACAGCTTTAAATGTTTCTGTCTGCTGAGACCTCTCCTGTACCAATTCCCAGCAGGGTTTAACACCCTGAGCACCTGCAGAGCCAGGGGCAGTGCCAGCCACTCTGTACCCACCAGCCTTATGGCTTCAGCCCCCTGATGGGCTTGGGATGGCTCCAGGGGGCTGGGAAAGGCCCAGCAGTGCCCCCACAGTCCCATTCTGCCAGCAGTGGTCAAAGACACCCCATAATATCACTCTCAATATCTGCTTCTGGGGAAAAACCACGACTGCCTGGGCAGCACACGTGGAGCAAAGCAGGGAGCCCCCAGGACAGCACCAGACACCTCCTCAATGAAGCCCCTGTGGGCAGGTCCTCCAGGAGAGCAGCCTGGAGCCCCAAATTCCTCCTCTGACTTCACTGCCCAGAGCAGTGGAGCTGCCTCAGGAGGAAATGGGCCCAGCACGCAGCATGACGGGGCAGGGGAAAGCAGAGACAAGGCACTGTCAAAAGAGACACTAATTAGTGCTAATTGCAAATAATCAGCCAAACCTAAGAGTATGAGGGAGCCCAGTCCTGGCACAGGCAGTAGCCCTGGCTGGAGTGAGGAGAGCACGTGCCAGGCAGGTTGTGATGGGAGAATCCCAGAGATGGGACCCCATTGCCTCCCACACCCTCACTGCTCTTCCCACACCCCACCCAGCCAGAAGTTCCCAGGTGCTGCAGCACCCAGGGCTCCTCTAACTCCTCTCCTGTGTCCCCTGGAAGCAATTCCCAAGGACAGAGTGTTCATGTTACTCATCTTGGGAGACCCTGCTGCAAAGCCCAGGATGGGCCTCTGGCTGCTCCAAAGGCAGGAGAAGTTGCTGGAAGATGATCCCAGGAGATGCTGGGAGATGTTGCATCATAAAGCAAGCCTTGTCCCTGTCCTCCCACCACCCTGGGCTCACCCAGGTGGGATTCTCAGGGCACAGGGATCCTCCTGTGACGCCTTGGGGCCCCTTTTCTCCCTGCAGGGTTAAACTCATTTTCTCTAGGTATGTGCAGGTGTTACTAACATGACCAACACAGCACAAGCTTTCTGCCATCTGCAGTCAATTTTTCCTCCCCAGAGGTCACCCTCCTTCAGTTCTCCATCACCTACACCTGCAGCACTCCCAGCTCTCTTTGCTTTGGCAAAGAGCTTGAGGATCCAAAGCTCCTGGATCCCCATGAAGCTCTGTGCTCAGAGCAGATCTCCAAGCATGGCACCAAGACCTGCAGCTGCCCCGTGGCCCTGGAAAGCCCCCACCTCCCTCATCCTGCCCTGAGCCCCAGGGTGGCTCTCTGAGACATCCTGGGTCATGCAGAGTGCTGTGACAACAGGATGGAATTTGTTCTCCTCCATCCTCATGAAGTGCTTCTCCATCTTCATTACCTGGCTGTCCTCACCCCTGCAGCCCACGGCTGTCTTCACCCCTTCAGGCTTTATTTGGCACCCACCCAAATCCCACACGCTTCCTTCCTTACCCATTCCCTGCAAATTTTCCCAGAAGACACAGAATGTTTCCATCTCTGCCCAGCTCTGGAATACAGAGCAGGGCACAGGTGCTCCAGGGGAGCAGCAAGCAGGGGCTGAGCCCAGGTCCTGGCAGGGCTGTAACTCTCGTCTGGGCACTTGCACCGAGCAGCAGGCAGGACCCTCCTGCAGCGAGCAGGGCAGAGTGAGCAGTGCCCGCTGCCAGGCCCGGCGGGCACCGCCGGCTCAGGGTCTGGGGATGCTCTGCTCACCTCGCTGGAGCCGGCAGGGTGGAGACCCCTTGGCAGACCCCTCTGAAAGTGTCTGAAGGAAAAGTTCAATCCTCTGTGCCCTGCTAGTAAACTCCCATTCATGCATGACTTCTCAAATGCTTTTGAGAGCTTTCCTTTGCTTTCTGTGCCAGCAATGACTCAGGCTTAGATGTGCATTGTCAGGCAATCCGGAGCTGGCGCCTAGCTAGGAAACACCATTTGTTCAGCAAGAGCAATATTTCGGTGCCCTCTGGTGGTAACTCCCTGCGCCTTGTTGGGATTTCCTCCTCTCCCTTCTGCCCGATTCCCCCTGGGGTCTTCCCTGGGCCATCCGTGCGGGTGGCAGGACAGTCCCTGCTCGCTCCGGGGCGTTTCCCACCCGCTTCCCTGCCGGGCTGTGCGGCAGAGCCCGCGGCGTGTCGCGGTTCCCTGCGTGTGCAGGCCGGGCCAGGCCGCAGCCGGGCTCTTGGCCTACTTTGCTGCCCGCGCGTCCGGCCCGCCGCGCTGCCCGAGCCGCCTCACTGCGGGTGCTCGGGCACATCGCCGCCCTTCCCCACCGGCGGTTGCATTTTGGCCAAGCTGAGTAAAACCTGGTCTGTGTGAGATCTCAGCGTGGTTCAGCTCCCCTGAGCTGCCTGGGACGTGGTGGCCAGGCAGGAGAAGCAGCCCTGAAGCTGCTCCCCAGCACGGAGAGGCTGCAGGGACGGTTCAGCCGAGGTACGAGCCCCAGAGGCGCCGCAGAAAAACGGTTTTGTAACACGGCTTTTCCTGAACCTCCTTCTGCAACTCACTGCTCTACTTAATTGCTATAAAATACCTTACAGTGCCATTGTATTTTCCTCAGAAAAAGCATCTTAGAAATACCTGCTCAGGAGCTTCAACTGCGGGGGGGGGAGAAAGGGAATATGACAGAAAATATCTGTCATAAAATAGCCACAGCTGGATCAAAATCCAGGCTGGACATTTCTTTAAGCATGAAACAGACATTTTAATGATGAGGTCGTGCCCCTCATCTCCCCTGGCACATCTACAGTGACTGTTCCTGCTCTGCTCCACAAGAGGGGCAGAAAGAGGAAACGCAAAGCAAAAGTGAGGCTAAGGGGCAATGTGCCCCCGGTCTGGGATCCTGCAGACCCTGGGCAGATGTTGGACGTGTGCTGGTGGGATGGAGCATCCCGGGAGCTCCCTCCTGCCCCAGGGCAGAGGGGCTGCAGCCAGGCACAGTGACCCACCAGCCTCTTCACTCAGCCCAGGTGTGGGCTGCCCAGTCCAAGCCCCTGTGCACATCCCTCCCCTCTCACACCAATCCCTGCGGGAAATGTTCTCACCTCCCCTGCTCAGCCCCCTAGGTGGCAGTGGCCACACTCAGGAAGGTGCAGAGCTGTCACCTGTGGGTCACACTCACTGTGCGTTGGTTTGACGGCAAAAGGAGGAGCGACCCTTCCTATCCACCTTTGTTCTGCCAGGAGCTTCCTTTCTGCAGGAAGGAATTGGCTGCCTGAAAGCCTC
Organism: Pyrgilauda ruficollis; assembly: GCF_017590135.1. Lineage (NCBI taxonomy): Eukaryota > Metazoa > Chordata > Aves > Passeriformes > Passeridae > Pyrgilauda > Pyrgilauda ruficollis. The sequence goes on from NW_024530599.1 coordinate 4,509,375, forward strand.
ATAAATTAGGGGCAAGGCTGACAATGCTTCATTTCTGTGTGCACTGCTGCTGGCACTCAGATAGATGCTCACATGAAATATGTCTCTGTGTGTGTCTGTGTGTGTGTGTGTGAAGCACCAGCCCAGGACTGCGAAATAAAGTTGCCCGAAGCTGACCTCTAATTTGTCTTTCAGCCAGCTCAACAAACTCCCTGTGTCCCACAGGAATAGCTCAGCTCACAGCAGTTCTGAAAATTCAAAGGAGCTGTGTAGCTGTTTAAATATAGGCTAAAGCAGTTATTTAAGTACTTAGCATTCTTTTGGCCCATACAATAAATCAGCTTATTCTGCAAACTGTGCTGTTCTTACCTTGCTCTTCTCTGGCTGGGCTCAGTCCTGGTGTTCACTGTCCAGGTGTTGGGCAGGTGATGGGGGCAGGACACCCTTGGTGCCCACGTGATGAATGCTCACAGTGGGACAGGAGAAATGCACATATGTGTCCCGGCTTAACACCAAAACCAGCAAATTGAGCAGCTCTGTGACTGTGCCACCTCCAGGGACAGCTGGGAACCTCTGCAGGTTTTCTGTCCTTTACATGGACACCTGGCAGCGCCTGCTCCAGCCCACCTTGTCCCACCTGCCCCAAGCTCACCCTGGCATTTCTGTGCCCCGTGACAGAATCACACACCTGCACATTGGCTGCCTTGGCAGGGACCTTTGTAGGCTCTGACCCCCACTCAACCATGAGAGCCCCTTGACCATGACCTTGTCCAGGTGGCTTTGAATACCTCCAAGGATGGAGACTCCATAACTCCTGGGTACTCAGAGGGATCCTCCAGTGTTTCCATTTGTGCCATTGTCCCTTCTCCTGTCACTGAGCACCACTGATAAGAGCTGGATCCTTCCTCTTTCCACCCTCCCTTCAGGTATTTATACACAGAGGTAAGGTCCCCCTGAGCCTTCCCTTCTTCTTGCCCTTCTTAAGGACAGGAGTGACATTTGCTTTCCTGTGGGCTTTGGGTGCTTCTCTACCTTATCCAATGGGACTCTTACAAGCAGACCTATGAAGAGGCTGAAGTCTGCTCTCACAAATTTCAGGGCTATGCTCTTGCTTTTCACCCTCCTTCCCTTCAGGATTCTGAATTGTACAGTTCCTGTCTCACTCCTGACCTTCAGGATGAGGCACCTGACACTCCAGTCTCTCAGTCAAGGTGTTTCCAGCCCAAACCTGTCTACAGCTGTGGACCCTCCGTGTTTCACCTCCCAAAGCCAAATGGCAGCTGTTTCCAGAATGTCACCCCGTGCTGACCAGGACTGAGTCTTCCCTCGTGTCACTGAAGCGCAGGAGACCAAGCCTTGCTCCCCAAGAAGCCAGGCTGCAACCAGGGATCAGGTCTCACACTCCTGGGAGTCCTGGGACAGACAGGACTGATAACACCTTGGACTGACTGTTTGGCTGCTCAGGAGCATCAGAGCACAGGAAAATGGCTCATGAGCTCTTGGCTCCCTCTTGGTGCTGTGTCCTGTGGCTTTGGGGACGGTGACAGTGCAGAGGAGCAGTCACAGCGAGCAGGCAGAGCTCTGCTTCCAACAGCAGCAGCAGTACCAGCCTGGTCTCCACCTTGGAACATCTCTGTGTTTAATTAAAATCATTAAAAACATGGCAATCTGAGCAGATGAGGGCTGTTCAGAGCCCACAGGCAAAAGCTGGCTGACGCCTGCTGCTGACCTGGAGAGGGTGAGGAGCAGCTCTCCTCTGCCCTGCTCCTGGGGTGGGTGGCACTGCTGTGTCTCTGCACTGGGGTGGAGGTGGTGATCAGGATCCCCAAGGCCCTGGTTTTGCAGTGTTTATTGTGCAGCTGCTGACCTGGGAGTGAAGCCAAGCCCGATGGATGCACACGGAGTCCCTGTGCCCGAGCCAGGCTGAGCCCCTGGGAGCTGCTGGCCTTTCCTCCTGGAGCTGGGGCAGCTGGAAAAAGAGGGAACAGAAGTCAGAAGTGTTGCTGGCACCATGTGGACTGGAGGGCTGTGGTCAGCCTCTCCCCAGGACTCGCTGACACCTGATGCTGGTGCAAGGCACAAAGATTATATCTGTGCCCATTCCCAATGGAGCTTCTTTGCCCAGTGCTTTACACTACTGCTCCCTGCAGAGCAGTCTGTACCTTCCAGACAAAAGACAAAATAAAGCTATTGGGAGACAAACAAAAGATTGACTTTTGCTTTCCAGGACTCCAGCAATCCAAGGGTGATGCATCTTCCTTGTGTGCTGCACTCTGCTGAGAGGTTCTCTGCAGTGAGGTTCTGCAAGATGAGGAGGGGACACTTGTGGGGCCCCTGTCACTGCCAGGGCCTCCTTCCTCATGTGCCCTTTCTGCCCAGACTACTGCATCACCTTGGGCTCCATGTGGCACAACTCCACTGTCCAGCATCCCTGGGGTTTGCTGCTCACCCCACAGCCCCTCCCAAAGCACCTACGCTGTCACTGTAAAAATTAATGCTGTTTTTCCTCCCTCCCTTCACTGTTAAACTGTTTTACATCAGCTACCACTTCCTCCAGTTCCATGTATTTTTTGATGTGGAGCAGTGTCTCATAAACCACTCTAAGGAGCCATTGTAATTCCAGAGAAATGCAATGCTCCTGGAAAGGAGCTTGTAAACCCACTGTTATTTTCTTTCCTAATTGCAATTTCAGTGACTCATCCTGGTGCCACACTGCAGTGCACAGCCATTGTGTGGATTTTTACCCAATCTTGAGCAGTCACAATTCACTGCTCAAGTTTTCAGGCCACCCAAGCCATTAGGAAAATAAATGTAAAATAAAATCCTGCTGGTACAGTTGGCTGGCAGAGCAGCAGAGCCCCTTGGGACAGCAGCAGAAGGGAAAGGCATTCAGTGCTCTCCAAAGCTGCTGTGGCCAATGTGGCTGAGCTAGCGTGAGCTGCTGCCTGAACGTGTGCTGTTTGAACAAGAGCTGATTCTCTCCCCTTTCCCATTCCCTTCTTCTCCCCAGCTCCATCACAGTTCTGTCTCTAAGCTCTATCTCAACTCTATTCCTTCTCCTTCTCACCTCTATCCCACCCCCTTCCCCTTTTTCTCCCCATCCTGATCCCACTCCCCATCTTTATCCCATCCCTTTCCCTTCCCCATCTAACCCCACCTCAGTCCCCATCCCTTTCATCCCCACCCCATCCCCATCCCACTGCACTCTTTTCACATCCTCCTCCCTATCCCTCACCCCATCCCATCCCCATTCTGTTCCTGTCTCATCCCCATTCCCATCCCCTCCTACCCCTCTGCTCCTGTTTGCAGAGTGCCCAAAGCCTTGCCCAGCCTCCCCACACCCACCCACTCTGGAGGGGAGCTTTCTGGGCACACCTCCTGGGAGGATGACAGCACTGGGCAGCTCCTGCAGGAGAGGAGGGATGGCCTGGCACATGACCAGAGCTCAGTCCTCACATCTGTCAGAGGAGACAAAGCTTCCCTGGGAGCCCTCGGCCCTGGCCCTGCTCAGGCTGTTCATTCACTGTTCAGGATCATACTGGCCTGTTTGTACAAGATCCACAATCCTGCTTTTGGCAGGGCCATTCCCCACCCTTTCTCCCTTTCTCCCAGCTGAGGTAGGAAGATGCTGAGGTTGGGCACAAGTTTGGCAGGAGAGCACTGGGGCTGCCCTGCTACTCCCAATGGCAACCTCAATTCCAGGGCACCAAAGCCTTTTGTCAACCAACACAACATCCAGGGAGGAGCTGGCTGTGTTTGCCCTCTCTGCGCCGAGAGCTGCTGCCTGCCATCGTGCAGCTCTGCCATCAGGCCCTGTGAGGTGGCTGAGCACAGCTAAGGCATCCCTGCAGAGCAAACTGAACTGCTCTGGGCTCCCAGACCAGGCAGCAGGGTCCACGTGGGGCTGGGGAGGCTGAGAGGAGCCTCCTCTCCCTTGGGCTTCCGTGCCCAGCTGTGCTTGTCTGAAGCCCAGGCTGGACACCCAGACTGCTGGCCATGGCACAATGTCACCAAGAAGACAATTGTGCAGCTGAGGTTCTCACCAGGTTCAGCATCATTTGGGATGAAGTTGAGCTGAGGCCTCATTGTCACCTTCCAGTACTTAAAGGGGCTTATAAAAAAGAAGGAGTGATATTTTACACAGGCGCAGAGTGATGGGACATGGGGGAATGGTTTTAAACTAAGAGAGGAGAGATTTAGATTAGATATTGGGAAAAAAAATCTCCCCTGTGAGGGTGGTGAAGCCTGGAGAAGCTGAGGTTGCCCCATCCCTGGAAGTGTTCAAGGTCACATTGGACAGGGCTTGGAGCACCCTGCTCTAGTGGAAGGTGTTCCTGCCATGGCAGGGGAGTGGGACAAGATGAGCTTTAATGCTTCTTTCAACCCAAACCATGCCATGATTCTGTGATCCCACTTCAGTGACACATTCTCTGGCTCTGCCCCAGAGTGGGCTGGAAAGGAGAGACTGGAGCTTTGTGACCAAGCTGGCAAACTGTGCCAGTGTCTCTGAGGCAGCACAGTGGGAGTAAAGGGACTTCCTGGGCCAGCCTGGGCAGTGTGGCCAAACTGGGCTAACAGGACCTGGCCACAGGCTCACCAGCCCTCCTGTGGCAGTGGTGCAGGGGCAAACACAGCTGGCTTTGCTGCTGGGGCTGAGGGAAGGGAACAGAGAGCTCGCTGGCAACTCACCTGGCACAGCAATGCACAGCCACAAACCCTCCCAGATGTTTGCACCAAACTGCAGCGCAAAAAGGAGCTGAGCTGTGGGTTTGGAGCACAGCAGGTAGAGAAGAGGGAGCCCTGCCCCACCAAAGGCTGCGGAATAGCTGTGAGCAGAGCTCCAGGCAGCTCCAGCACGGCAGGACGGGCTGCAGGAGCGATCCAGGTCCCTGAATATTCACAACTGTGTCATTAGAGGGTGCCAGTGCATTGCTGCAGAGCTGGCCTGTCCCCTTACCTGTCCCAGCAGGGCACAGCGGGTCCTGTGGCTGTGGGATGCTGTCAGGATTGTACAATCCGAATTCCTTCTTGGGAAGTTTAAGCTCCAGAGCCTGCCCAGCTGTGGAGCCACAGGAGTGGAGCAGCAGATGCAAAGCTCAGCTGCTGCTGAGAATACATCCCAGACTGATTTCAGCCTTCACCTCCCTCCATCACCTTTCTGTGCCTGTGTCTTAGCAGCAGGAGGTTTTCCCAGAGCTGTGTGACAACACAGCAATGCTGTTCCCACCAGAAAAGGGGAATTCAAGCACAGAAGCTGCTGAGCCAAATCCCTCCAGCACAGCCAAGGCTGAAATTACCTGGGTCCTGCTGCTGGGAGGTGGAAAGCCAGAGCTGGAAACCAACCTAAACACCTACAAAGACAGAGGTGAGCTTTTCCTGTGCCCTCGAGCTGTTAAACTGCTGCTGAGGCATCTGGAGATAAGGTCAGTGTGCAGCAGTGGGGGCTGGTTGGGAAGGGGCTGACACAGCCCTTGATTACAAGGAGAGATATCCACATGCTGTCCCATGGGATTTCCCAGGGAATTTCCCCATTTCCCATGGGATTTCCAGCACAGGAATGGGATTCACAGGTCCAAGGGGCCTGCCAGTGCCCAGGGTCCCATTCCACAAGGGTCTGATTTCAGCAGGTCCCATGGGGCAGGGCTGGCTGTGGGGCAGTGCCAGCAGAAGGGCTGCAGGCAGATCATGTGGGTGCCCTGTGGAGTTTGGGATTGCTTGAGTCCAAATCCCTTGGCTAATGTCACAGGGAGCTTCCAACATCAGTCACAGGGCTCGAGGCAGCTCACTCGTGCAGTTTGGAACCCTGGGACAGAGGAGGATTGCTCTCCAGGTGTGGCCATCCCCAGCTCTTCCAGGACCAGGGCCAAACCCCAGGATCATTCCAGAAAAACCCTGAACAAAATTAAGGTCCAAGGAGAAGTGCTGTTGAATAGCCTCATGTGCCCCCTGCAGAACTGGGGGTATCCCAGGGAAACCCAGCTCAGAATTTGCTCTAAGCATGTTGAGCAGTGGGGTTTTGGGTAATTGTTCCTTTCCCTTTCCTTTCCTTTCCTTTCCTTTCCTTTCCCTCCCAGTGTGGGCCATCCCAGACAGATGAATTTGAGGAGGGAGGAGATATTTCTGTCTTGCATGGCACTGATCTAAGGCTTAATTATTTAAGATCTTGCAAAACACTTGGTATTCTTGGGATAAAATGCTTTGTAGGAAGCACAAGGCACTGTTATGAAAGCATTAATGCTTTTGCCTCCTCTCTGCTTTGTGGGAGCCAAGGGCTCCTGGTACCACAGGACACCTGCAGCTGTCTGCTCTAAAGGGTCACAGAATCACAGAATGGTTTGGGTTGGAGGGAGAACTTGAAAATCAACCAGTCCCACCCCCTGCCATGGGCAGGGACACCTTCCACTGCTCCAAGCCCCATCCAACCTGGCCTGGGACACTGCCAGGGATCCAAGAGCAGCCACAGCTTCTCTGGGCACCCTGTGCCAGGGCCTGCCCACCCTGATAGCAAAGAATATTTTCCTAATATCTAATCTAAACCTAATCTCTTTGAATCTGAGCCCTCTCCCCCTTGTCCTGTCACTACATGCTCTTGTAAATAGTCTTGCCCCATCTTTCCTGTAAGTTCCTGTAAAGGTGGTGATTTGCCTACTGGCAGCAAAGACTGCAAACACTAAGATATAATTCCCTCTGTCTCATCTGTCCCCTTTCCCAGCCACCATGCAGGTAAAACCTCTGCTGTGGCCTCACCCTGTACCCCCTCCCCTCCCTGGGCTGCCTGTGGAGCACTGCATCCACGTGGATGTGCCATCCTCCACACACATCCCGCTCTGCAGTGGCCACCCCAAGCACTGACGCAGTGGAATATCCCTTTGGCCAGCTGGGATCACCTGTCCTGCCCGTGTCTCCTCCCCACTCACCCAGCTTCCTTGGCACAAGGCAGCATGAGCAGCAGAACAGGCCTTGGCTCTGTGCAAGCTCTGCTCAGCAATAACAAAAACATCTCTGTATCATCAAGCCTGTGCTCAGCACAAATACAAAATACAGCACACTGGGAAGAAAATAACTCTACTCCAGCCAAACCCAGCACATTCCACCTCATATTCCATACCCTTTACACCATTCCAGGTCCCACACTATTCAGTACAACTTCAATAGCCACCACCCCCCTTCCCATTCTTTGATCTAACACACAGATATCATTCCCTTAGTCTATGGACCACTCTGGAAAATGTTTATAAAGCATCAGCAAAATGCCTGTTAATTCATTTAGTCCATGGCTTTGAGCTCCATCTGTTCTGGTGGTCACTCTGGAAGGACAGCAGAGGTGCTGGGTAGGGGGAGTTATTGGGCACCAAAGGCAGCTCAGGTCAGGTCACTGCTGCCTTGCCACTGCTTCTTGGGAGGCTTCTCCTGCTTTGGGTTGAATGGCACCTGTTTTAGTAATTCCTGAAACACACAACTCAAATCGTGTCTTAAAACAATTTACAGATCCATTGCAACTTCCATCCCTGGTCCTTTTGAGCCAAGTTTCCTGATTTGACATTGCACTGAACTCCTGCCTTTGTCCCCAGCCTGGCTTCCCCAAGGGGCTCCTGCCAGAGTCCCCATTAGTGTGGTCACATCCTGGTCCTCCACAGGCAGCAGGGCACAGCTGCCCCTCCATGGGCTGCCCCTGCTCCAGCCTGGGGTCTGAGCCACAGGAGACAGCCCTCCCTGAATTTCTCCAGCCTGGGTCCTCCCCAGGGGCTGCAGCTCCTCACCAGCTGCTCCAGCTTGGATCTCCCCAGGGGTCACTGCAGCAAACCTGCTCCAGCTCAGGCCCCCGGGGCCGTTCTCCTTCAGGCACCCCCTGCCAGGGCACGGGCTCCTCCACGGCCTGCAGTGGATCTGTGCTCCGTGCTGGGCTCACACACACAGGGTCTCAGTCCCTCCAGCTCAGGTTCACACTGCAGTTCCAGCCTGTCCAGCACAGACACAGCAGCACTGCCCTGGCCACCTGCCAGCCCAGGCCCATGCTGTGGCTGTTATCAAAGTGTTCCCAGGCATGATCCAGCGAGGTGATAAGCTCTAGAGCAGCAGTGAAAGCAAAAGCAGCCACTAACGAGCACTAGACTCTAATATACAGTCAGGGAAGTGACCCCCATGGCAAGCACAGGAGCCAGCTGAACAGCACCAACAGCTATAAATTCAATGGAGCTCATCCCGGTTCTACCAGCCACACCGGAGTGCAGGAAGCATCCGTGGATTTGCGATTCTTCCCAAGCCTCTCTCAGCCTGGTATAGCAGGAGGAGAGTGATGGCTCCGGCTTCCCCCACACAGGCACCTTTGTAAGGGGGTCCTTGAGCCTTGGACCTTGCCAGGTGATCTGTTCTCTTTCCATTCATGGTCAGCCTGGCTCTTGACAATGTTTTGTTTTCCCACACCCAAATATAACAGCCTTCCTCTCTTACCTACCAGCATAAATCTCACTTTACTGAGTGGGAGTGAGAGACAAGCATGAAGCAGGCAAAGATCAAAGGACACTGAGTGTAAGGAAGAGCAGAAACCCAAGCCTTCAGAATGACCCAGCACCAAAGCCCTGGGACCTTGGAGCAGAAGAGCAGATCGGCTTCAGGAGCATCCTGCACGGGGTTGGGGCACATGGGCTGTGTGACAGCTTTCTCACTGCTCCAGAACTTGGAGCTTCCCAGCCCTGCGGAGAGGGGGGCAGAGAGGGAGGTGCTGCCAGTAAAACTCCATTTCACCTGCAGACAGGACAGCTGAGACCAGGAGCTCTTGGATGGTTTTGTAAATCAGTGGGAGGCACAGCATAACCCATCCTAAGTAAGGAGAGAAGAACAACCACCACTTCTCTCTCACAGAGCCAGTTTTAACAGTGCAGGGCTTAGGTTCACCCAGATGAGCTTGGACAGATGTGAAGGGACATTGAATCTGTTCAACAGATCTGTGCCACAGATCACTGTGGATCTGAACTTTCAAGCCGTGAATTTTGATCAAGCAAGTCAGGAAAATTTCCCAATAGTGAAGGTGATGGGTAAGAAAGACCTTTGTCCCAGGCAGGGCTTGGGATTTCAGGACAGAGAGTGCAGATCCAGGGATTTTATCCTCCCAGGCATTTTTCTTTTGAGCTGTTAGACTGATCTGGATCTGCTCACAAGGTCCTAAATGTGTTTTTGTGGAGGCACTGACAGGTAGTAGGAAGGAGGGCACAGGCTGGTGGGAGTCTGGGCATGGAGAAGGATCTCTTCAGCTGGCACTATCACAGAGACAAGGACAGGGACATCTCCTCCCTGATCCCTTCTGCCCTGGAAGCACCTCCACCAAAACCAATCACCAACAAAGCCCTGCCTGCAACCTGTAGTCTCACAGAACCCTTGCAAAGACAGTGGGGTGTTTCACAAGGCTTTTGCAAAGGGCTTTACAAAATTACTGTGTGGAAAGAGGTGTGAAACCAGCAGGAATGGGGGCAAGCAGCCACCACAGTGGCCTTGCCCTCTGCTGTTCCTGCTCACCTGCTCTCCACAGCCTGTTGTGCTGTCCAGGTCCAGCTCCTGCCCTCGTCCTTGGCAAGGTCAACTCCTTCCCTCTGGCTGCTCTTGTTCAGGCAATCAGAAAGAAAAAAGTAAACAATAAAGACAAAAGCTTTGATTATGGAGCCTCTGAGTTTGCCAGGCACAGGGAGGGCTGGGGGGAGATAAATGTTGCTAAACCAGAGTTTCCAGGCAGCACAGGCTTCCCAGTAAACAGGATTCACACCTCCCTTCCCACATCTGCTAATAACAGTGGGTCATGTCAGGGAGCAGGAGAAAGGAAGGAAAAAAGACACTAGTAGAAATGCAAAGGGTGCAAAACCTGTTCTGTTCTCCAAAATCTCAGGCAGCATTTTCAAACTATTCCATTCCTGTGTCTCCAGAGTTCCCTGCCCTCAGCTGCAGCCACCCCACACACCGCAGGGAAGCCTGCCTGGGAGCCCATGTGAACCCATCAGCTCAACACGTGTAACTCCTCCAGGGCTCTCCCACACCCTCAGGTGGCTTCTGGGGGTGTGCTAACACACCTGATGGAAATTGGGTGAATGTGCCTTCCACACGTCCTTGCTCAGTGTCCTGCCTCTCCTTTTGCGGGGGAGAGCTGGCTTGTCTTCTCCTTGTAGGAGCTAAATCCCAATTTGTTGTATGGCATTCCCTACCAGCCTTGTTCCCAGGGTAAAGACAGCTGCACCTAGGAATTAGTGTATAATTTCTGCTGGAGGGACCATAAGAGCCATAAACCTAGCCTGCATTAGTATTTAAAGTATGTGCAAACTGCTCATAAGGATATGTAAGGATCAAGTGTCCTTTGAAGATTTTAATGAAGCCAAGCAATGTTTTCCAAGCTGTTTTCCCAGTTAATGTTTAACAGGACAACAGTGCGTGCCCACTGGCACTGGAGTCAAGGACCAGGACGAGTTCTGTGCTGCTCAGCAGAACAAGGTGTATTCCTTCTGCTGTGAGGTCCTGGCTGGGCAGCTTCATTTCCAAAGGCATATGGAAATGACATTGTAGGGTGAGGAAACAGAGTGGGATGGAATTGTCTGCAGCTCCAGGGCATCGGGGAAGCAGCCCCAGCTCGTGCCCACGTGTGCACTGCCTTCCCCTGGCCCCTCCATGCAGCCTTCCCCTTCCTCACACCTTTGTGTGAGCCACATGGACCCACTGGTGTGGCACAAAACGATCCAGAGGATTTTTTTGGTTGGTTGGTTGGGGTTTTCCCCACTCTGTGGAGCAAACTGCCTCCTGGGAGGTCCTGCCAGATGTCGGGGTGCTGCAGCATGTCCAGAGAAGGGAATGGAGCTGGGGAAGGGTCTGAAGCACAGGTCTGATGAGGAGCAGCTGAGGGAGCTCAGGGGGCTCAGCCTGGAGAAAAGGAAGCTCAGGAGGGTCCTTCTCCCACTCTACAGCTCCCTGACAGGAGATTATAGCCAGGTGGGAGTTGGCCTCTTCTCCCAAGCAACAAGTGACAGCGTTAGAGGGGATGGTTTCAAGTTGCATCAGGGGAGGTTTAGGGTGGATATTGGGGAAAATTTCTTCACCAGAAGGGTGTTCAGGCATTGGAACCGGCTGCCCACAGCAGTGGTGGGGTCACCATCCTTGGAGGGTTTAACAGGCATGTGGATGTGGCACTTGGGGACATGGTTTAGGGGTGGCCTTGACAGTGCTGGAGGAATGATTGAATTCAATGATCTCAGAGGGCTTTTCCAGCTCAAATGATTCTGTGATTCTGTGTGAGGAAGGCAGCACAGCTGGGGCAGACGACGCTGGGGAATGATGGTGCTTCACTGCCTGCATCCAGGGAACTGCAGCCTTTTTGGTGCCCTGGAAGGGCTCTCGAATGTCTCCCACACCTCCCATCAGCCAGCAGGTTCCATTTGGGATACCCTTTGGGTGCTGGCTGAGTTCTTGGGGTAGCTGCCTATCCTGTTTTTCTCTCACCCAAGAATATAGCATGTCATGTACCTAATTTAAATAATTTCTTCCTGGTTGAGCTTCATTAGGGACCCAGCATTAAGCTGGCCTGATTAGATCTACTAATCGATGGTGGGGAAAAAGAAGCTGGTTTCAGCACACACGGCAGCACAGGAGCAGGATTATGCTGCTCCACTCCCTGGAGACCACCAGGGTCCCCAAGCCCACCACACACCCCCCGGGCACTGTGTCCCTCCACAGGTGGCCACTGCTGTCCCCTCGCGCTGGCCACCACGGTGAGTGACGGTCATGTGCCAGGGGCAGGGACGGTGACTGAACACTCCAACCTGTGTCCTTGACCTATTTTATCTACGGGGCAAACCCGTAATTGCTTTCCCAGGCTCTGTGCCTGGACCTTCTCCTGCGCACGTGTCCCGTTATCAGCAGAAGGCGACAGCGCCCGTGCAAAGGTCCCGGTGGCCAGCCAGGAGTCCCCGCAGGGAAGGGGAGCCAGGGCGGCGGTCCGGGGGGGCTGTGGGGCCCGGCCCAGCCCCTGCCGTGCCCGGGGCTCCCTGGTGGGGCCAAGGCTCTCCGGGTCCCACTGCTGCTGGCCCCGGTCCCGAGGCTGAGGCCGCCCCCCGTGCCCCCCGTCCTTCCTTGGTTTAACCCGAACAGCCCCGCTCAGCTGCGCTGCCGGGACCCCTGCCCGCGGCACGGCCTCAGCTCCTCGGACTCCGGCCAGGGCAACAGGGACAGAGGCACGGACAGGGACGTGCAGAGGAACAGGGGCAGTGACAGCAGCTGGGTCAGGGACAGGAGCAGGAACGGAGACAGGAACAGTGGCAGCAGCTGGGACAGGAACAGGGATGGGGCACGGACAGAGACAAGGGCCGCAGCTGTGACAGGGACGGGGCAGGGAGAGGTACACGACAGAGACAAGGGCAGTAACTGGAACAGGGACAACGACAGGGACAGGGGACAATAGCTGGGACAGGGACAGGGTAGGGACAGAGACAAGAGCAGAAGCTGGGACAGGGACAACAACAGGGACAGGGGCGACAGCTGGGACAGGGACAAGAACAGTAGCTGGGACAGGGGAGGGACAGGGACAGGGGCAATAGCTGGGACAGAGACAGGGACAAGAACAGTAGCTGGGACAGGGGAGGGACAGGGACAGAGACGAGCAGCAGCTGGAACAGGGACAGGGCCCGGGGCTGTCCCCGTCGCTCCCTCGGCCACGCCCCAATCAAGGTCACGCCCCCTGAGGCGGGGCCCAGACCGTGACGTGACTGTCCCGTCCGGAGGGGCGTGGCCTGTCTCCGTGACGTCACTGTGCCGCGGGGCGCGCAGCAGGTGCGGGCGGCGGCGCGAGACGCGCAGGGCGCAGGTACCGGGGCTCCGTGAGGGGCCGGGGGGCCTGGGCCGGGCTGGGCTCGGGTGGGAGCTACGGCGGGTGGTGGGAGCGGGGCCGCGCAGGACTGATGAGGACGCGGAGAAGGAGGATGAGGAGGAAGGCTCGCCGGGGTGAAGGGCCGGACCCGTCCCGTCCCTGGGAGCCCGCGGTGGGTGACCGCCCTGCGGACAGCGCTCCGGAGGGGTCGCGGCAGGAGGGGCCCGGTGAAGCCCCCGGGCGCTCACCCAGCGCGGGTCCCGCCCTGCCTGACAGCGCCGGCCGTGCGGGTCCTGGCCGAGAGCCGCCCCCGACAGCTCCAGGCTCGGCTCCCCGCGCTGCCCTGTCCGCGGGAGCGCGCTGCTGCCCCGCTGAGGCCGTGCGCGACCCCAGGGCGGGTGGGCACGGCTGGTACCGATGCTCAGGCTTATTTGGGGTAGAGCGAGAGGTATGGCAGCGCTCGGAGTAAAAATAATAGCGCTGCATCCTGTGTTTTAAAGCCATTATGGTTGTCCTGGATTTATGTTTTCTGTTGCTATAGCTGAGGACACCTCATTTGGATAATTAAATGTCACAGTGAAACAGGAGAACGAGGGGAGGAGAGCACTCGTCTCCTCTCTGCCGCAGGGATGTGCCACCCCCCTGACGGCAGTGGGCAGCCCCTCTGTCCGGGCTGGCGCCAGGATCTGCCCCACTCGTCCCCGCTTCGTGTTTAGCTTTAGCTGAAAGGAAAAAAAGAGGTGCCTTTTGCTTTTGATGCCTCTACTACGAGACGTGTGTGAACAACCTGGTTGTAAATAGGGTAAGTTTGGGTAAGGTAGTGAGTGTGGGTGAGTTAAAATGACTGTGCTGAGCAGCTGCCTTCTCCTTGTGCTGTGTAAATACAGTGATAGGATACAAGGTGTGGGAAGTGTGCTGTGCTAGCAATGAGGTATTTCTCATCAGTTGCTTAAATAATAAGTGACTCTTCCTAGAAATTTTTGATGATGATAGTAATAATATTACTATATCAGGTAGACTGAGGAGGAGGCTGAAAACACTGAGACTTTATAAATTTTTCTGATCGTATTTCAGTGCTTTTTGGGGACAGTCAGGGATTAATATGCATGTTAGATAATAATCTTCTGCTGCGCAGAATAGTGGTTTTACCGAGCACAGGAACTTCTGCACCACGAAGTCTGCTACACTCTTCCCCTTATTCACATGCTATAAAGGCCATCTTTGTTAAATACTGATTTGTCATTCCCCAAATGGTGTGAGAGCTGTAACTGATAATCTGCAGAGGCTGGTGGGTGTCCTTGCAGCAGAGGTCGAAGAGGAGATGTCCTGTAAAGGAGTGGCTCTGACATGGGTGGGGGCTCTGTGCGTCTGAGCAGACCCTGCGAGGCGGTGCCCTGGTGTCAGTCAGAGCAGAGAGCTCTGCTGTTCTGCTGCCCTGTGTCCCCCAGGGCCATGCTACATTTAAAATTGGCAGTGGTTTGCTGCTCAGAAAACCAGAGGTGTTCAGTGACTGTAAGCAGAGATGTTCCTGCTCGTAGCATTGCACTGGGATGACAGAGAAGTACCTGGAGGGCTTTGTGTGCCCTAAACAGAGGAGCTGCCTGTTCTGGGGTACTTCTGTACAGGATCAGATGAATATGTTCCCTGATTTTTATTTTTTTTTTTTTACGAGGGCAAAGCAAGTTTATGTAACTCTGGATGTTCAAGAAACAGGTCTGCATTTCTCCTGTCCCCTGTTTGTGATCTCTCTGTGGCACAGATGGAAGCTTGTCAGGGCTCCCTGAAAACTTCTCGTGGGTGCTGGAGCCTTGAATGGGCAGGTTCACTCATTCTCTGCTGTCAGTATTGATATTTTCTACTCTCTGGGTTGTGTATCCTGCCTTTCTCAACTTCCTGCTGTTGACCTCAAACCCACTGGCTCGATGAGTAGAAAATAGCACCGTCAGTTCTGGGAATAGGGGAAGATAGGAAGGACCCGAGTCATTCAAGCAAACGGACAGTGTTGCCAGGCCTGGCATCCTGCCTGCCTTCCCACAGGGAGCCTCCGAGCCCGCTCAGCCCAGCGTGGGGAGGCTGCCTTCCCCAGGATTCCTGGTGAGCTGCTTGGCCTCACACCCCTGCTGAGGGGCAGGCCGATGCTGGGCTACCCTCACAGCTGTATCCTGGGAGCTCTTCCCAGCTGGGATCCCCTTGTGTGGAAGTGCCATCACCACCCTGTCCTGGGAGGGAGCACTGCTGTGCTCCAGTGCCTGCCCACAGCTGGCTGGGATTGCAGAAGCTTTGGGGAATGGACCTCCTTGGAAGCATCTAGTCTGTTGTATTCCTTATGCTGAACAAAAGCTGCTGTTTCTGTCACTTAAATATCAGAGAGAGAGATTTCCACACTAGGATTATAATGTATTCTTGAGGTATTATTTGTCTTACCAGCTATTGAGGATGGTCCCTTGATATGTGGAAGTTTTTCAGCCCCTGACAAGGTAAGGCAAAGGCTTTCTTGGTTCGGTGACCACTGGGAGAATCTGGGAGTGGCCTGTGACAAGCAGACATTAAAGAGGATTTTTGCATACGCCCTACAGGCAAAATAAAGCATCATGTTAGAGCCACAGGAAAGACATGGAAAAGCCGAAAAAGTGAGAAAACATGGAGGGGGGTGGAGAAATCTCAGTCTCATTCCATTTTCCAGCCTATCATGGAAATCTCTTTCTGAGTAATGAGATCTCAGCTGCAGAAAATGCCTGTATTTCTGTCTGCACACAGCAACATAGCCTTGGGAGCTGTGTGCTAGAAAATCATTTTGCTCTGGGTGGTATCTCCCACTTAATCTACCAGTGCTTCAGAGCTGGGGAAGTTTTCCTGAAAGACTGCTGCTGTTCTGTCGAAGAAGGGAGCACAAAATTCTCTACACTGTTCCATGGCTGGAATGCTGCCAGAACACCATCTGAATAACATACAAATGTATTAGCTGTGCTTACTAATTTTCTTGCCAAACTGTTTGTTTCACGTTCTCTTCTCACTTGGACCAACAAAGCTGCTTGCTTTAACTGTTATTTGCACGTCTAGTTTTATGGGACAGTCAGATGTTTTCATTGAGTTTTTTGTTGTTTGGTATTTGTTGCACTTTAAAACAGGCAGTACACCACTTTAACAGCAAATTATAGTTATGTATTTCCAGAATTATCTAAGGCAATACATTATACAAAGACTTGAACAAGAGCAGTGCATGCAAAAGCATTCCCAATCTGAAATCAAGATGTTGATGCTTCTCTCTGAAACTGTTTCTGTAAAGGACTTTGCTTTTTGGTGTATTTTGCCCCGGGCACTGCTGTACCTGGGCAGAGTCTCACCTGCTGTGTCAGCAACAAGTACCGTGGCTGACACCACCTGAGGGGCTGTGAAGTGATGCTTTCCATATTTGTAATTGTTAGTTCCTGGTGTTAAAGTATATTTCATCTAAAGGTTTTCTAAAACCTTTCATCACATGTCTGAAAAACTGGACAATTTCCCACCCATAATGTTGCGGTTCATGTAATAACAGTAGCAGGGCACTGGATTTGGGATTTTTCCCACTAATGCTTTTATTACAGGGACAGTGTCATCTTCATACTTTCCTTCTGCCATGCAGAACATGTAGGTAGACAGTGGGCAGGCAGTAAGTGATGGTAGTGTTTCTGAAGAGGTTTGTGTGTTGGTAACAATTGATGAGACATCGAAATTTGTCTGAAGAAGGAAAATCCTGGCACACAATCCTGTGTGGGTGTGAAGGTGCATTGGTTAGAGTTCTGTGGAAATCTGTGACTGTGAAGCTCCACAAGGGATGTTGCCTCTGAGGCAAAAACTGTCATCATGACAACCCTTTAGCACTGATCAAATCCTGGTTTCTGAAGCCAAAATCACCTGGAAATTATCCAGTGCGTATCCATTATGGTTTTGCCAAGAAGGCAGGGCAGACAATGGGACTGGTGAGCTGGGACGGTTTGTAGAGACGCCAGCGTCAGCCTCAAACATCATTTGTGCTTTCCATTTTCACACATGGGCAGATTTCAGATCTCTGGAGGGCTTGGAGGATACCAGGAGGAGGGAATACCTGGCTCAGGAAGGTTAAATGCTTGTTCATCCAAACCTCTGCTCACTGCACAGAGCTGCCTGATCTGGTGGCTTCAGCCGCATGAGCAACAGCAGTTGTTTTTGTGCAGGAGATGCCTGACAGCCACTCAGCTAAACACGAGGAACTGTCCCTCTTCCCAAGGACTGTGAGTGTCCTGGAGTCAGGACACCTCTTAAGGAATGGGCTTGAACAGAGGAGTGGGTTTTAGGTCTTCCTTTTACAGCACAAAGCTGGGCTTTTTGCTTTTGCCTAGACCTGCATTTTGGAAATTAAAGTAGTTTCAAACAGCTTTTGTCAGAAAAGGTGGAGGCAGCTCTTGTTCCCTCTCAGCTATTAGTCTAGGCTGATGGAGCTACCTGGTGAAGTGGGAGGGCAAATCAGGGAGGAAGCTTTTCCTGGAAGCAAACTGAGCAAGAATGGAATCTCTTACAATTTATCCTTAACATACCTTTCATACAATCACTAAATGGAGCTGACAAATAAGCTGGTAAGAGGGAAACACGGAGCCAGTGCCATTTAAAAGCCACTTGTGCTCTTTTTCATTTGGGTACTGTTCATATGAAATGTAATTTAAATGCTAGGCTGGTTGCCAGGAGCTGGATTGTTGATGTTAAATGTACTTTCCATTAGAGCTCTGTATTGGAAAACTGCTTCCTAGCGCTGCAGGCATTGGAAGGGGTGGGTTACATCAGGGTGCCCCAGTTGTCCTTCTCAGGGTCTGGCCTCTCACCGTGCCCTCCATCTTCATCTCTGCAAAGACCAGCTGAATCAATACCTGCCATACCCAAAATATGATTCCTCCTGACCACAGCAGCACGAGGTGCAACGCTTGTTCTGCTGTCCTAAAAACAAGCAACTTCTCACCTTTAAATTCCAGAAATCTGCTAATTGTTTTTGGGTCGTTGTGGGGGGTTTTCTTCTGTGTTCCAGATGCTGATTTTCTTTGGTTTGTTTGTTTGTTTCGTTTACTAATCCCCCATTTGTTTTCATAGGGCTGTTTCTTGCACTGTTCCCTGTGCAAGAGAAGGCGTTTCACCCTGTTTCAGCGCCCTGGTTAGTTGTCCTTTCACCCCTATGCACAGTTCTTTATTTAATAGATTTGCCTGCACTGGAGATTGCATTTGAAGGATCTGACTTGCAGGCAGCTGTCCACAGGGACTGGTATTTCTTTGCAGGTGGATTAGTAGCTGTGAACACCTACTGTGTAAAAATGTAGATGGATTTATGAGTGCTCTCCTCAGTTTTGCCAAGGTAACAAGGTACCAACAGGTAGAAGCAGATTCCTACTGCTTTCCCATAATTTAGGCAACAATTATGGTGGCCATAATTAGTCTGACCTCAAGAGATGTTTGGGAGTGCCAGCCTTGTACGTGGCCTTTTGGAGGAAGGAAAAAGGGTGAAACTGGGTCATCTTGGCAGGCTCTGAGGGGTCTTTGTTTGGACAACCCTTGTGCTAACAGAAAAATGTTCTTCCAACATGCTTTCCCTATTCTCTTCATTCTTGGTTGTTTTCATGTATCGTGTTACCCTCTGACCAAAAGTCCTCCCTGTCCAGGCCCCCATGCTGTGCCATAGGGCTGCACTTACGGAGTGATGTAGCCAACAGCCATCTAAATTAGGCTTCCTGTTCCTTTGTTCCTAGTTTTAGAGGTGGCAGCTTGTGGATGGTGAGCCTTCCCCAGGCTGAAGCCGAGGCTGTTTGCAGGAAGAGGCTGTGTGTTGTCGCTTGGGTGAGCAGTGTGGTGAGCTGTACGTGTGCAGTGCCAGGCTCTACAGGAGCTATTCCCACTTGGAAGGATCTCGCAGTTGCAGTGACATACAGTGCAACTTGAGCTCTGTTTTTAGCTTGATGGATGGCAAGAGCTGCCCTGGGAGTGGGCTGGGAAAGGGGTGGGAAGCAGGAGACAGCTGTGGCACTGTGCAGAGAGAGTCTGCCTGCTTCCTCCTAGAATAATGGTGACACTAAAAGGCACAGTGACGGCTGGAAAGAATAATCAAGGAATGTTGCAGGTTCTGTTGAAGCACACAGTCTTCAGCTCAGGAGACATGCCTGAAAAAAGAAAAAGATAATAAATTCATGAGTGTGCTGGAAGAGGAGGAGCAGGAGCAATGACTGACTAGTTGTGTAGCAGCTGCCTTGGTTTGCTGGCCTTGTACAAGGCAGTAAGTGTGAAGCAATCAGAAGTCTTTTCAAAGCCTAATGGTGAAATTTGTTTCTCTAAGGATTGGTTGCCAAAATAGACAAGCTAAATATACATCTGTGTGTAGTGAATGCAAAGCATTATAGTTCTGTACTTGCACCTTTTGCTAAGCCTTCGCCAGAGCCAGGTTACAGCTGTAGAGGGGCTGATATTCTCCCATAGGATGGTGGTTCTTGCCTGTTGTACCTCTGTGTGTACATGCACATCTGGGGTCATGTGCATTTTCTGTACACCATACTTCAGTGACTTCTGCTTTGCAGACCTTTTGCAGCCTTCTGGCTGGGGTATGGTAAGCAGTTTGTTTAAAAATGAAACCCTGCTCTTGGGGTAGGGGAAATAATCTTTACTTATCAGTGTGGAACAAAGGAGTTTGAATATAACTTAAGGAAACAATGATGTACCAATGAACTTGCCCCTTAGCAAAAGTACTGATGCGCTGGGGAGGAGGAATAGGAACGTGGTTTGCCATTCTCTTCAGATGGATTAGCAATTTCTCTGTTGTTAAACAGCAGCAGACAGGGCAAATGCTTAGTGACAGTCAAGGAAGTCTCTTTGTTTGCAAGGAAATCTCTTTGTGAGGCTGTGCAGGGACCATTGAGCTCTGTAGTGGCTCTTCCTGCTGAACCTCCTGCAGCGCCATGGAAGGCAAAGGGCTTTACTGGTGGTTGGCTTCCTTCTTCTGAGCTTTGCCTCTGAGATGTGGTGATCAGGAAAGCCACAGATACAAGTTCTGATGCAACCTCACAGGGGCTGGTCCTGGTTGCGGCTCACACAGAATTACTGGCTGGGGTGAGAACCCACAGCAAAGCTTGGTGATACGTTTGACTAAGAGCTCAGGTATGTCTCTGAAAAGTATCTGCTTCATGATTCAAAACCCTGCCATGCAAACACATATCCATGTGAGTATATAGGGCTAGGAAGTGTGTGAAGTCATGTATGAGGTCATGAGACTGAAGGAAATCTCAGTGTTGTCACACAGCTCAAAAAGGGCAAGTAGGAATGTGTGTATGTGTAGCAATGACTGGCAGTGAAACTGGGGGAAAAGGAAAGATTCTTTCTGAGAACTTAGGTTCCACAGCTCCCACCTGGTCTTGCTGAATGCCTGGTGAATTCTTCAGGAGTTTTCTCACTCATCACAGACAAATCCCCAGTGGCTGCTGAAAGTGTTCATGCTGGACACTCTCTTTTATCTCTTGCCTAATCTCAGTTATATTACTTTACCCTCAGTTGTGGAATATGCTCTTCTTAGTCTCCATCTTTTCCTCTGTTCTGTTGTTCTGCTGTCTCTGCCCAGGCATCTGTACAGCTGTCAGTAGGTTCTGGCCAGTTTTCCCCTCAGTACCTCTCCCATATCAGCAGATGGAATCTCAGTTTCTGCCTCCACTCCAAACCGGTCTTCTCCCAAAACTGTTTTGACATGGCTAACACGGAGCTGGTAAACAAAGAACACGAGTGGTTCTTTCTTGTTCCCTGTGCTGCCACTTCCCTGTTTGCTCAAGCCACTGAATTTTTAACTCCTGACCATTTCACAGACCTTTCTGCAGAGCTGCTGATGTGCAGGTTTTTTTGTTCATCCCCATGTTGGTTTTAACCAGGCTGTCTTCTTACCACACTCTTTCAGGGGTTTCTGAGCTGTACCACGTACACCAGATCCCCATCTCAGCTCTTTCTGCAGAGCTGCTTTGTTACCTGGGCAGTTCCACTGGCTCCAGAATGATTCTGGCATGTTCCCGTGCCGGGTGCTTGCACAGAGGCCAGGCAGGCTCCCTGCTTGGCTACCAAAGGGAGTGAATGGCCAGTCCTGATGGACAAAGGTGGCCCCCAGCAGTCCCAGCACGAGTCCCCTTGGTAAGGGAGCAGTGGAATGGCTGAGTTTGTAACAATTTGCTGACTGAATTTGAGTTCACAGCCTGCTGAAGAATCACAGCATCTGTTAAACCTTGCTTCAGCACTAAAATGCCAGTGATATTGAATGTAGATAAATGAATTTATGCATCTGAAGGGACAGAAAGGAAGACTGACCTTCCCTGGGAAGCGTGGGCTGAGTTGACCATCCTCTTGGGCAGAAGGACATTGAAAACTGAAGTAATCCAGGTGCATCTGCTGGAGCTGGATAGTGTTCATCGAAGCCCAGGGAGTGCTTGAGGTTTATGAACAAAACATGGTCTGTTGTTTGCTGCCTTTGAATGCCTTGTGTGTGTGTATATAAAAACACATGTATTTGTACCTAGGGTGTGAAATTACACCCTTGAACAGAGAAGGGGGACATGGATGGAGAGCTTGTCCCCTGCCCAAGGAGCAGGCAATGGGCTGGGGCTCTTTGATCTGGAACAGGGCATTCCCACATGCCACCTCCCTGGTTTGGTGCACCCCTAAATTCAGGAGGGTGAGCTCCTGCAGTCACCCTGATGGGGCAGGAGGCAGTTTTCCACAAGGCAGGCAGCAGTGCCCTGGATCCCCTCATGCCAGGAGCAGGCATGGAAACTGTACATGGGGTCAGGGAGGCTGAGCAAACCAGGGGCCTCACAGGGCTGTCTGGGCACCAAGTGGTTCCTCTGCAACATGCAGTGGTCTGTGGGTATACACACACACTCGCTCTGGCCTTGTTCTTCCCTGGAAACTTGCTTTTGGATGTTATTTTGGGACAATTTTCTGGGTTAGATGAGCATTAGTGGCCTGGTACGTCCCAGTTCTCTAATTGATTGCATTGAAGTGATTTGTAGGGCTTGCTGCCTGGCTTTCCCTGCCCCCCTAAGGAAGAATTTCCTTGCTGGAGACTTGGTAGGGACGTTGCATTGCAGTGCAGTGGTTAAAGAGCCTTGAGTTAAGTGTATGTTGTGCTTGTCAGTTTTAAAGTGAGCAGTTAAGTGGTCTGGCTGGCCTAGCAGTGGGGGAAAAAAAACAAAGCATAAATAAAATTCCTGTAATCCCTGGCATTTGGTTAAGCAGTTAAAACTCTTGACAAAGCCATTAAAAGGCATTGTCTGCAGGTTATAGCACTGCCTTAGCAGTTAGCTGGGACAACTTCTTATTGAAGGAAAGAGGGGTGACAGACACTGATCCCTTCACTTTGTGAACAGTGACAGGACCCAGGGAACGGCTGGAGCTGTGTCAGGGCAGGGTTAGATTGGAGATCAGGAAAAGGTTCTTCCCCCAGAGGGTACTGGGGGTTACTGAACAGGGAAAGGTCACAGCCCCCAGGCTGCCAGAGCTCCAGGAGCTCTTGGACAATGCTCCCAGGCACAGGGTGGGGCTGTTGGGGTGTCTGTGCAGAGCCAGGGATTGAACTGGATGGTCCTTGTCCAACTCAGCATGTTTGTGATCCTGTGACTGTGCCTGGCACACCGGGAGGAGCGCTAGGATGAATTCAGGTGAGTGACAGCTGCAGCCTGCGAGCCTCAAGGGCTGCTCGGTGTCCTGCAGGGCGGGGTTGGCAGCCCGGTCCCCTTGGAGCAGCCCCTGGGTCGCAGGCACTGCGTGGGATCAGCCGGGCTGTGTGCACCGTGCCACTTGGCACCATCGTGCTGGCGACCTTCGGGCAGGAGCAACGTGTAAGCAAGCGAGAGCCTTGGGATCCGTGCTCGGGGAGGGCGGCCGGCGCGGCGGCTGTGCACACACAGAGCCGGGACTGCGGCCGCCCGGCCTCTGCCCGCGCCCCGCGCTGGGCTCGCTCGCCGTGCCAGGCTGGAATCTTCGGGCTGCCTCAGCCCCGGCTCGCTGGATGTGCCCGTGGTTCCTGCTGCCCGTCCCCGAGAGGGCTGAGCAGCCAGCCCATCCCAGTGCCATCCAGAGGGGCTCCTGCTGGCCAGCCTCTCCCGCTGCAAGCCAGAGGCGAGCCTGGCCGAGGCAGAGTGTGCTCCTGGTATTGCTCCCTGTGGCGTGGGGGAGGAGGTGTGTAGCAAAGGGGAACTGGTGATCTGTCTGCACCCTGCAATAGGGGAAGGAAATAGCAGGGTTCAGCTGCTTCAGCCAGGAAGGTTCCTGAATTTGTAGGATATTAACATACACTTCTGTTTCTCAGACAGGGAGAAGCTTCAGGAGCCTAATGTAAGAAATGGTTTGCTTAGTCATGCTGCTTAGAGGTTCATTAAAATTGCAGTATTGTGCCAGTCGTGTCTTCTGATGGCTGTGCCATGAGTAATAGATAACATGGGTTTCATGAGAATCAACTCTCTGAGGTATCTTTAATGTTGCTTTTTGAATGAGGCTGAGCCCAAGGCCCTAATTTCTTGTGGCTGCTTAATGATTCAGTTGTGTATGACTGGAAGACTACACAACGTGCTGGGGTACAGTGTCATCAGGAAATTATTCATATACAGCCTTGCTCCAGAGTGGTCTGGAGGCTTTAACAATTAGCAGAAGTGTAATGGACATTTGTGTTCACTCTTTCTCCTGTCAAAGCTATCAAATATGCCTGGAACAGGCTGCATTTTTGTATTGTTTTCCTTTCCAATATTGACAGAAACAGGAAATAACCACTTCTGAATCTCTCTTGAAAGCGTTTTAATTCATGAGTGGAAGCAGAGGTTTTTGCTTTGCTGCTGCAAGACTTAGGTCTTAGGGTGAATAGCTGATGCATGACTGGAAAGCAGCATGTTACTCCTGCTCAGCTAAACTTACGTCACTTAGAGAAATCACTTCAACTCCCTCCCTGCCCCTGTGATAGGGTTAAAAATAAATTTGCTGCTTGACTAGGTATTTTGAAGTCTGTTTCTCACACAACGTAGGGCCCTTGGAGAGCAGTGTGAAATGGAACTCACACGGTCATGGATGAGCAGACGAAAGCAAACCAGTTGTCCTGTTTGTTTCCCTCTTTTGCAGGACAGATTCTGCATCCCACATGAGCTACGATAATCCTCCACCGTACCCCGGCCCGGGCCCGACTGCCCCGTACCCACCCTATGCACAGCAGCCAGGGGGCCCCCCTGGCCCCTACCCTGGCTATCCCCCCGGGCCCTACCAGCCAGGCCAGCCAGGCTACCAAGGATATCCCCAGTATGGATGGCAGAACGCACCTCCACCACCGCCAGGACCAGTGTACGCAGACGGGCCGAAAAACACAGGTATGGCTGAGCAGCTGCAGCACCGTGTCAGGGACACTGGTTTGCCTCACGTGAGTGCATGCTGACCTTGAAGGAAAGTGTTCACCAGTGCCTGACCATAATGGCCTTGGAGGAGGTGGGGACTTGTTTGAAATGGCCGTTTTGTTTACAGCTTGTTTTCATGCTTTATTTTGCTGTAGTGTCTCTCACAGTTCTCTCTCAGGTTGTTGGAGAATACTGCTGAGCATCCTTACTGCTGATTCCTCAAGGAAATCCTTATGCTGAGGTTGTTGCACAGGCTTTAGACTTGCCACAAGTCTCATTCTACCTGTCTCTTGGTTGATAATTTTCAGCCAAAGGCTGCACAGTTAAAGCTTATAATATTCAAATGTACATTTCCTACTGAATTAATGGGCCTAGGTTTTCTTGAGCCCATCAGTATCTGTCCAAGTGATCTACTCATTCCTGGACATTTTGCTTTTTCCTGAAGTTATTATCATTCTGTGGAAAAACCCTGATTTCTGGGGAAGGGAGGGAGGATGGTGCATCTTCCCTCTGGCAGCTGTCTGGTCCATCTGTGTGCCACGTCCCCACAGTGTGGCACACTGGTATGCCCTGGCACCCGCTGCTCTCCTGGGGCTTGCTGCAGGCTCAGCTTGCCAGAGCAGAGGCAGAGAAGATGATTAAAGGACCAGAGCTTCTCCTCCTTTCTGTGAGGAGAAGGTGAGAGAGATGGGACTGTTCAGTGGGTTTGAACAGTGTGATGTGGGTCTATCAGGAGGGCCCAAATTTTAGCAGTGAACAATTGGTGTGAGGGAATAAGAACCTGAATTGAGGGCAAATCATGAGTTCAACTTCCTCTGTAACAGAGTGAGAGCCCTGCCTTTGAGGAGGAGGAGGAGGCAGCGGCATGGTTATGCTTCCCACCACTTCCACCACATAGACTCAAAGTGTAATCAGGGTTTTCCCTGGGGTTTTGGGGTGGCTAAGAGATGTTTTAGTACTAGGCAGGGGACAACTCCTTGTCCCCCATGTTGAACATCTTTGGTTGGTGCCAGTGTTGCTTTTTTGCTATAGCCACACAAAGGGATGTGCTGGCAGAGGCTGAGGGGACACAGGGGCTGTGGCTTTGAGGTAGTTCTGCTGCCTTGGAAGCTTGAAGGATCTCGTATCAGACTGGATCAGGGAACTGATGACACTGAATGTCCTCTGCTCTGCTCACAAACCTGTGGACCAGCACAAAGAAATTGGAGGGGACAAGCAGTGAAGTGTTAGAGTGTGTTTCACTGAAAGCTCAGGCTTGTTCTGCAGGAGGTTTGATTTTGTTAAGCCTAAGCTAACACAACTTCAGCTCTGCAGAAGCAGCTCTGTAACCCATAAATCAAAAACCTTCTGGTAAGTCTTGCCCTTGAACTGCCTTCCTGCAGCTACAGGTGGTCTCTGAATCCACCTTGGGAGCCTCTGATTTGCTGTGCTTTTGCAGAAGTAGATGTAAAAAAGGGATAGAATTACAGAATGGTTTGAGTTGGAAGGAACTTAAAGATCAGCCTGCTCCAACCCCCCTGCCATGGGCAGGGACACCTTCCACTATCCCATCCAGCCTGGCCTTGAACAATTCTTGTGATGGGGCAGCCACAGCTTCTCTGGGCACCCTGTGCCAGGGCCTCCCCACCCTCATGGGGAAGAATTTCTCCCCAAAATCCATCTAACCCTGCCTCCAAGTCCTCCCCAGGGCTGCTTTCCATCCATGCTCTGCCCATTCTGTGTTTGTGCTTGGGATTGCCCCTTCCCAGGTACAGGAGCTTCTGCTTGGCCCAGCTGAACTTCATGAGATTCACATTCCCCCACCTCTCCAGCCTGTCCAGGTCCCTCTGGACATATTTATTTTAAACACATTTATTGATGTCTGCAAAGTGAAGTCAGGGTATAACTTTGCATTTGTCTGCAAAAGCTTTCTTTTTCTTCATTCTCCTTCTGTTAAACACACTTCCCCTCCCCGCCTTGCTCCTTGCTAGTCTGTCAAACTGGAACCTGAGCTTTGTTCTGTGACACTGTAAAAGAGCTTTCAAAGGGGCTTTGTTTAGGAACTCCAGGAGTGTCTAGTTTAGAGTGGATGTCTCTAAAAAAACTAATCTTTTATAAATCTGTTACACTAGTGCTATGTATCTGTTGGTGTGGCTGAACTTCTAATACAAAAAATTGACATCCAAATTTAATCAAGGCGTTGCAGTCAGCCTAGCTGGTCCAGTGTGATTTCATGTGGCTTGTCAGTTCCTGTGGTGTTTCCAAACAATTATCTGGGAAGAGCTGCTGTGTGGATGCTTTCCTTTCAGAGCGGATGTTTTGCTCTCCTATGTGACTTTGCTTAATCTAATGAATTAAGCTACTCCTGGTAGTACATTAGTATTTCTGAGCAAATGTGTGTCCACAGTGAAAACTAGGAAATTTGCTATACTTTGAATAGCAAATTTAGCCTGCAAAGCAGGCTCTTATGTTGTAGATCGTAGCCAATGTGCTAATGCTAATGTGTGGAAGTAATTATGTATCATATTTTGGTCTTGAGTGGATCACACAGATGGAAATAATTACTGTTGAGCTCTCAGAATCTGATGGTAAAGTAGCATTTTATGGTGATGGTGTTGTTTCATCTTAATTTGTAGCCTATCAGGAGTAGCAATGGACATAGGCTGTCCATCTGGCCCTTGGAGAAGTAAAAGAACTTCACATGCCTCACTTTCTGTATTAAAGCTGCATTTGAGATTAACAGGGAAGCAGCTTAACCTGAGTGCTGCTAAGGGTAGGAAGGAGAAAGTTCTTGCTGTCCAGTGAGCAGTGACTCTGAAACAAATAGCTGAGAAAGGGATGTCCACCTTTTCAGTATGCCATTGGATAGGGGGACAAACCTAAAGGCTTGTTGGAGGAAGCTGCAGTCCAGAACAGCTCTGAACAAGGACAACACGTGTGCTCCCCTCTGGGCTGTCTGTGCAGGATTAGCAACCACAAGGATGTCTGGGGTGCAGAAATCAGCTTGTGGCTATGTGTTAAGACAGCGGTGGGGCCATATGACTGCCATGTGGCCACCCCACAGGGCACTGTGGGACAGGGAGACTGCAGCTGATCCCAGTGTTCCTTGGCCCCTTCTCCCAGAGGGGATGGAGTACAAGCTTGCATCCCCTCAGAGTCACCCCAGCTACCTCAGGGTGTGAAAGGCCTCAAAGCAAATGTTTTTTCCCATATAAAGGAGCAGAAAGCTGGAGACTCACTGGTGACTGGCTGAGGTGGCACAGAAGCCCTCATGGGTTTGTTTTTTTGGATGGATGGCTTTTAGGCTGCACCAGGTTACTGATACCAAAGTCTCCAAAGAAGCCCCACGTCTCACATCTTGCTAGGGCTGGCAACTGACTTGGTTGTTGTTCATTAGAAATAAACAGCTTGCCCTTTGCCTTCAGAGATGGTGATGTGTATGCTGGGCCTGAGGGACGTTATTCTTCAGGGTGTCTGATTCAGCTTCCTAGCTCTGGGAACTGACGTGCTGATCCCTGTCTGCAGTTTTCCTGCTGCAAAGGCTGAGGGCTGACTCTGTGTCTGCCCACACAAAGCCCATGTGGGTGAGAGCTCCTGGAACAGGGCAGATGTGCCACAGTGCCTGCACCAGATGTGCCTGCCCCAGAACAGAGCTGGGAAACGCACAGCTTTAGCAATGTGGTTCCTGTGTGCAGCATTGTGTAGGGAGCAGGTTCTTCTTTACAGAAGGGGCTTGCTTAAGAGGAAGAAAAGTCCTCGTTCCAGAAGATCTCTCATTTCCCCACCAGTATTTTCATTATTTGTTATCAGCTGGCATAAGGAAACCACAGTAACTGCTGACTGGTCAGCTGGTACTTTCTTGTCTATGTAAATTAGAGGTGAAATGTAATGCAGCTGATAAAGGTATGCTTTAAAAAGAAGTGGAATGAGCCAAAGTACAAAGTGACATACTAATTCTAAAAGCAGAAGCTGATGCTAGCAATTTGAGCAGTTTTATTTCTACCCCCACTCCCCACTGATACATGCCAACATAATGGATGAGGCTATTCCATGCTGTGCCAAAGGGAACCAGGCTCTGTCAGCAGGCACTGAAGGCAAACAGAGCTCAGGATTGCGTCTGAGCCGTTGTACACACAGGGTGGAAATCTTATTTCTGGAAGTTGATTACTTGCAGCAAAGCCGGCTGCGATAAGAGTAATAGTCACAGTGATGCTGTCTGCCTCCTAATATTTGTCCAGCTGCAGGATAAACAGGTCACCTAGATACAGGCACTGCCTGCTGCTGCAGGGCTTGATGGATTTTCCTCTTTACCTGCCTCTGTGTGGAAAGGAGGGGATTGGAATCATGAGGCTCTCCAGTGCCTTTCAGTGGTTACCCTTGCTTCCCAAACCATGTGGAGCTGAGCCGTCCCTGCCAGGAGTTAATTTGGAGGACAGGCTTTCTCTCTCTGTCTGTTGACCCTTTCTAAGTAGTCTGTCAGAGCATTTAGTTTAACTGTTCCTGTACCTTCAGGAGTTGCAACTCCAGATGCTGGAGTCCTGCCAAAAAAAATAAATCTTACTTGGCAGTTGTCCTCTTATCTGCTTCTTATTCTTCAGTGTGCTTTAAAACCCAGCGTTCTCTCCTCCAGGACTGCTGTATCATCCCTCCCTCTGTCCCTGGCTGCACAAACAGCGGGGGCTGTTGCCTGGCAAACAGTGCAGTCCTGGGGCTGCTGTCTCAGCTCACCTTCACTGCTTCTCACCCCCAAGGAGGGAGTAATCTGATAAAAACCCGATGGAAAGAAAATTATTCCCAATTCAGGTCCAGTATCTGAAATCATGCTTCAGACCAGCTGGTCTCAGGAGGCCAAGGCTGGCTCCAGTGTGGGCTGATTTAAATGGGGCTGCTGTTCCAGTCCTTGTCAGCTGGCACCAGGCTGGATGAGGAGCAAATTGTGCACAGCCTTTTCCCAGCACTGCACAGACTGTGGGACTTGGCCCTGTGGGGCTGCACAAGGAGGATCTCACTGGGCCACATTCCCTGTTGCTTTAAACTGGGCTTTGTCCCTCCTCCTGTCTGTCACCCAGAGCATGATTGCAAGAGCTTTGTAAGATGAAGTTTGTGCTGTGTAAATCCCTCCAAGCCAGGTCTTGTTTAACTCTAGGACTGATGCTGATTTTCAGTGTAAGCACTGATAGAGGCTGAGGACTGAGCTGTTCGTAGCCCTGCAGCTGACTAGGTCAAAAACTTCTTGCCTTAACAGTAAATTAAGATTTCACTGATTTAAAACAAATGTTAGAGGGAATTCTCAAAATCTGTAGTTTTGGGAGATGTCTCTCATCTGTTGTAGTCTAGAAGCAGGCTGGAGGGTCTGAAGCCCTGAATTATTGCACATCTGAGCTGAGGGAAAGTTTGTTTCTCATATGACATGTCTCCTGTACACTTTCTAACCTGTATGCTGGGGTTTTTGTGCTTTGGAGAGCTGGCTGATGCCTGCTGACATCCTGCCAAGACCTGAGTACCCTACAGAAGGTGTGCTGACTCCTGCAAGGAATGCTTGTGCCTTTCAGAGCAGTTGAACCCTTCCCAGGCACATTGATACACCATAAATGCTGATTATTATCACTTCCATTATCTCCAAGATCTCTTAATCCCATCCCTGTGTGTTCAGGTGAGGAAACAGTACCTTTTCCAGCCCTGAGCTTAGCTGCAGGAAAATCTTCTGCCTGGTTCCTGCTGAGCCCTAACCCGTGCCTGGCTCCCAGGCTGCTGGGTGAGACGGGAGCAGCTCTGCCCAGTGCAGTGTTGGCTCTGGAAAGTGCTCTCTTGGCTCGCCTGCACAGTGATTTCCCTGAAATGTGTGGCCTGCTCAGCTTCCGAAAGCTGGAACAGCTCTCTGGGGTGAGCCTGGGAGCTGCTCAGCCTTACGGGAACAGAAAGGCAGGAATTTTCCAAACCTGCTGAGCCCAGGCATGAGGCCATGGAAGAGGAGAGGTCTGACACCTGGTCAGAGTAGCTGTGGATCAGTTGTTTCTCCTTGAGCCCAGGCTGAAATCTGGGCTGGGTCAGCAGTGGCTGTTGGTGGCAGAGGGGATTTGCAGGTGGAACTGCCTGTGCTCTGTGGTATTTTTGTTCTGTGACACTTGCTTTCTGCCCAGGTGGCTCTGGCAGTAGCCATTTGTGTTTGGAGCTGGGAGTTGGGAAACTTGTTCTGAGCATTTTGCAGCTTTGGAAGATTTTTGCTTGGAAGTGGGCTATTGAATTTCCATCTGGCTCTGGTATCTGTTTCAGGAGTGTACTGAGGTATTTCCTGAAATCTGAGTGTGGTGTCGGTAGAGACTGTGCACACAGTGAAAGCCTCTGGGCAGGAAGGAGTTGGGGGGCTGGGAAATAACAGGCCTGAAGCTGTTAGGCATGAGCAATACCCTCAGAGAAGAGAAAGAACATTTAAATGCCTTCCTTGCCAAGGGAGTTAGATCTCATCTGTGCCCAGGCTGTGCCCTGGAGGCCTCGTGCACAGAGCAGCCTTGGTGGCAGCTCATACGAAAGTTCAGTCCCTGTTCCCCAGTCTTGCAATCTCTTCTTCTGCACTTGCTGCCTGTGAGGGTTTATTTCAGGAGAAGTGGATGGCTGGAAGGTCACAGCTGGGTGGCCCTTCCTCCTGCAGACCAGAGTGTGCACCCCAGGGGCTCAGGGACATGTGATTTTCTGTTGCTGTCACTTCTGCATCCTTTGGATACACTTGTGCTGACTTTGCCTTCTCTGGCCTCCATCCTGAACAGAAAAGCTTTCCAAGGACCTGGGTGAGAGTGATATGAAGGTAAAAGCAGATGCACAGGCTGACCTGACTTAGCACAAAATCATTCTAAGAGGTGGTGAGCAAGATTTCTTGCTTGCTGAAGAAGAGAAACAAAGCTCTTGGTGCAGAAGTGGCTTGTGATAAAACCCACTTAATTGACGAGTGGGAAGAGGCTTATGGGTCCCTTCTCTGCTGTGCACTCCCTCCCAGATACTCTGGTATTAAGTAATACTCCTGCTCTGACCAGCTGTTCCCATGGCAAACAGCCATTCTAATTCCACAGGAAGGATTTTGGGGCTGCAGAAGCAGTGATTGATAAATCACCCACTGCTGCTTCCTCTCATGTGCCCCAGGCCTTGCCTCATAGCCAGCAGTGCAGGTGAGGGGTCTGTGCTGGCACACAGCTGGGCCAAAGGAGAATAAACTTCAGGACACTGTGTTTGAGCCCTCCCACCTTAAGAGGGTGGTGAGTGCTGGGCTGTGCTCTGCACCTCCTGCTGCCCAGGCACTGAGCCTGCCCCTTGCTGCCTCTCTGTGCCTGGATGTCATTCCTGTCATACCTGAGACACCCAGGCAAAGGCCTGGCCCCTGTGGTGTGCAGCAGCACTCCTGGGAGAGCTTGTGGAGCTCAGGGGCTCTCAGGCACCGTCACCACTCCGTGGAGGTGAGGTGGTACCTCGGCAGTGATGCCTGTGTGTGGATCCTGGGAGAGGATGGACTGATTCTGGCATCAAAGCCCTTGTACTGCAATCCTAGTAGACCCAGTAAAGCACTGCAGTGAGGGGCATTGCAGTCTTAAGGTCACTATTTTAGTTTATGCCACACCGGGTGAAAAGTACAGCTCATTCCTTTCCTTCATGGAGCTAATGATTAACGTATCAATTAGGTGTGTGAAGAAACAAAATGTATATGCTCAAGATAAAGTAGACTGTACATGAAATAAGAAGGTATTGTAGTATTTGTTTTAAAAGCAAAGTGGGAGTTATTTGCACTGGTTTGTGCAGGCCACTGCTGTGTGATTATGAGGACTGATACCATTTTCAGGGTAAGCATGATTCATGGTGCTCTATGCTCTTTAAGGCTGATTAGGAGGTGGGAGGGTCTCTCAGTTTATACCTTCTCCCATCCTGTTTTAGGAAAAACAATGAAACCATCAAAAATGGAGCCTAGAACTGAGTGCTGTCTAGTGCCTCCAAGAGAAATCACCCTTGTTTCTCTTCTTTTTGGGACCACCAGGCTTCTGTTCATAGTGACAAGGACCCTTTGTGCTGTAGGGGGTGGTTGGAGGGCCCAACCTTGGCCAAAAGAGAGGCACAAAGCAGCTGATGAGGTCCCCAGTAAAGCTCACCATAGAAAACTGGATGGCTTCAGCTTGGAGGCACTCAGACACTGAGGAATCTCACAAAAGCCACAATTCCCTTCATTGGGAGATTTGGATTGGGTTTGAATGTGGTGTTTGGGGTGTTGACATTGTGTTTGTACAGCACTACTGCATGGGCTGGGAGGAGTGGGTGAAGCTGCTACCACGTGCTCTTGATGTCCCTCCTCAGGTACTCGTGTCACTCTGATAGTGCCCTGAAGCCAACAGTCAGGTGTCCAAATTTAGCAGATTGGTGTAGGGTGTCTCTAGGTTGGTGAGAGGCTGGGCTGGGAGCAGTTCATCCAGCCTGTCTTTGAGCTGCTTTTCAGCTTGCATGCTTTGGTAGCTGTGGCTGAACAGCTGACCACCCTTCAGCTGTCCTGCTCCTCTCCTGACCTCTGCAAGCCCCACACCCAGATCAGAAAAGCTGTTTAATGCTGTATCTGTGCTTAAAATCTCTCTGGCAATTTGTGTGGTGACACCGACAAAGCTGCAACTCCTGAAGCATTGATGTGGCTTCAAAGAAAGCTTCACAAACTGTGAGGAGGGGTGGCTGTCTCTCTTCAGAGCATTGCTCCAGGTGTGAAAGTTCCAGTGTTGATGGTGTGCATACTCAGACTGCAGCAGTGGCAGAGCTGCCCATGAGATTTGCTCTCCTTGGAGAGGAGCTCTGCAGTGGAAGGCAGCAACCTCTCAAATGTGTATTTCAGGTGTTGTCTTTGGGGCGTTCATTGAACTTGGAAGGTCTGTAGGTTTGAAGTACCGTGGCTGCCTGCCATGGGGGAAATCCACAGCTTTTTTTCATAGGGTTTCTGCAGAAAGGTGCTTTTGCCACAATGTGCTGCTGGTTTAAATGGCTTCCAGCTTTTGGCAGAAGAAAGAAGAGGGAACAAACATGAGCACTGTTTCTAACATAAAGGCTCACCCCAAACCCATGGTGAGTCCTGGAAAAGCCTTGACATGGCTGCTGTCCCTTGCCCTGTCCTGGTCCTGCCCCAGCTGTAAGTGGGCAGCTGTGACTGTCCTTTGTCCAGCTCTGGGCAGCCCCTTCCAGCACAAGCCATGGAAGCAGTGCCAGGGGGCTGGCTGGCAGGGACAGGGATGAGCCTATGGACACTGTGACCCCCTTGAGCAGAGGGGCAGCATCCAACAGGAGCCAGCTGAGAGCCGTGGGGAGAGCACCCGGCTCCCTCTGCACAGGCCCCAGCTGGGGAAAGCCATTTCCTTCAATATTTCAGCAAGTGTTTCATAACAGCACTTTGTACATGCCTTGGACATGCTTTGTCGGCTGTGCCTGACTCTTGGCTGTAGCTTAAAACTTCTAATGGATTCATCATAAATACTTCAGGCAGACACTTCTTGCAGTCCTGGACAGCTGATTTCAACTGGCAAAGGGCAGCCTCCTTCTGTGGTGTGGATCTGGATGTCTCAGGGCACTGGGGCCCTCAGTTTTGGGTATGGCAATGCTCTGGCAGCAGCAATCCAGCTCCCCATGGCTCAGAGGTGGGACAGCTTGAACCTGACAGCTGGTTGGAAGGCAGGGCTGTGTCGGGGCTCCGGCACAGAGATGTCACCATCTTACACAGGACTCTTAGAGCATTTAGTGTGTGTTTTGCCTCCACTGATTGTAACAGGGCCTTCTTAGAGCAAACAAACACACCAAAGAGCTGCTTCTTTAGAGCTCCTGGATCCACAAGGTAAATAAAGTCCAGACCAAGCCCCTGGGTCACCTCTCCATGGAGAGCAGGCACTGGGCAGAGCTGCTGACATGCTGCTGTGTAAGGTCAGGGCTCCAAGCCTCCATGTTCTCTTTTGCAAGTCTTCCAGCGTGCCTTTGAGTGCAGGGAGGAGAGAGGGGCCTGACCAAAGTCCTGTCTGCCCTGTGACATATTCCCCTTGGGATAGCATGGGATGGGTCTGTGGTCCATCCTTTCCGGGGGATGAAAGAGGCAGCCAGGGTGGCAGGCTCACAAGCCATGGACCTTGTTCTGCCCTCCTTGTGGGTGTGGCAGGGGCTGGCCCTGGGCACAGCCCTGCCCTGTAGGGAGGAGGTCGTGCAGCCTCCCCCTGGCAGCAGCTCAGGGAGCCAGGTTTCCATCAGGTCCTGCTCTGCGCCGGCTGGGAGGTGCCAGCCAGGGCTCTGCAGGGGCGGGCGGGACAGCAGCACCTGAGGGAGGAGAGTGTGTAGCACCTCTCCTGCTCCAGCACAGCGTGTCACAGCGCTGCCACCTCCTCCTGGGGCTGAAGGGAGAAGGGTGCCTCTGTCCTGACATTCCTGGAGCAAGGGCTGCAGGCGCTGTGACTGAATGGTCAGGGGAAGGGGACAGCAGTGCTGTGCTGATGCCGTGCGGGGGCTCCCCTGGAGCTGGGCTGTGCCTGGGCAGAGGATGCCTTTCCTCTTTTATTCCCCTTGATGAGAGGGAATCTGCCTGAGGCTCCACACAGGCTCTTCCCCAAGCACAGACATTGGGGAGCACTGGATTCCCTCTCTCTGCCTCACTTGGTGGTGCCAGGGTTGTGGCATCGTGTAAGCTGGAGCACATCAGTCTCTGCCCATCGCTTGCAGAGCTGAAGGAGTGGCTGGGGAAGGATTTCCTGGGCACAAAGCAAGCCCATGAGAGAACCAGGCTGGTACCATGAGCTGTGTGCTGCCCAGGCTTCTGCCTGCCAGCGCCATGTCCAGCACTAGCTGCCTGCCTGGCTTGGACTCCTGTGTGAGGGCACGTTTCCCACACAGACCACAGCAAAGAGAGCCAAGAAAGCTGTCAGGAAGGACAGTCACCTGCCCTCAGACTGATGCAGTTCTGGGTGTGGCAGCCTGTGCTCAGTGAGGAGGAACCAAAGATAAACTGCACATGTCCTAATGAGGGTCAGGAACTGGCACAAAGAGCAAGCAGCACACTGGCCTCAAGTAGGAGAGCCTGCCTGGAGAGCTCCACCCAAACCTGGGGCTCCCTCCTGTGTGCTCAAGCAGCTGGCAGTGTGCAGTAAATCCCAGCAGACTGCCACGAGCCTCTGGGCAGAGGTGGTTTCTGTTCGTGAGGTGATGCCTGGAGCCTTTGGGCACCTGCCCCTTGGCCACTGCCCCCTCCTAGCCTGTGCCTCGGGTGAGCTGACAGAGCTGGGAGTCCCCTCACGTGCAGGAGGCACACAGAGCTGGAACAAGGACTGGTCTCTGTCAGGACGAGTCCGTGCCCTGTCGTCCTGGGGAAGGAGGCAGTTCTGTGTGTGGCAGGGCTGGAGCAGTGCTGGGGACCAGCTGCTCCTTCAGGGGGGCTGAGCAGCGCCGGTCTGAGCAGACAGGCGTGCTGGAAGCTGGCACCCCCTGCGAAGCTGACCGGGGGCCGGGCCACACCTGGTTCTTGTCCCCTCTGAGCGTTGTGATGCGCCCGGCGCTGGCGCCGCTCTGTGCCTCACAGCCGCTCTGTGCCCGCAGTGTACGTCGTGGAGGAGCGGCGGAGGGACGACACGGGCGAGAGCGCCTGCCTGACGGCGTGCTGGACCGCGCTCTGCTGCTGCTGCCTCTGGGACATGCTGACCTGACGCCGCTGCCCCGCCGCTCACCGAGTGCTATGCAGGCTCCCCACTCCTGTCCCGACTTCTTTCTGTTACTGTAATCAACGCTCTGCTTTGCACAGCCAAGAGTTCCCGTCTGTCCGTCCTAGCGCCTTGTCGGGGTGGGGGGTGCACTCCTTTATTTTAGTAAAGGAAAAAAAATCCCTTTTTAACATTTCTAAGACTTTTGTTGTAACTTTGAAGAATGTGCTAATGGTGTATTTCAGCCAAGGGCATTCTGATGAAATGTATATTTACCAGTTGAGATTTTCCTAGCCCTAGAGACGAAGACATACGCAATAATTAAAGCCAACAGTTGATTTTTCTTCACTAGGCCCCGGCTGTTTCAGTGAATCTGTCTGCAGGGTGGGCATCCCCTCTGGTGCTGTCCTTGGTCTCCTGTGGCCACTGACTCTGTAGATGGGAGTCCTTGGTCTGGCACCTCCAAGCCCCTCATCCCACACAGGGCAGCACAGTCAGGTTTTTATCCTTATGTTTTTCCCTTCTGGAGCCAGGGCCTTCTCCAGCAGCTCCTGGGACAGCAGAACTGGGAGAAGCACAGGGCTGTGTGTGTGCCCCAGCACCTCCTGGGGCAGGGCTGGTCCCAAGCTGCAGTCCATCATCCCACACTGCAGAGCAGAGGCTTGCAGGAGGTAAATTAATGGGTAAGAAGAGAAAAGCCATGGATTAATCTAGTGCTGAGGATTTAGAGCTGAAGCTGTTCCATGGCACGCCTGGCCAGAAAAAAGGATACAAAGCTTTTGTCTGCAGAAAAGTGGGGAAAACCTGCTGCTGGTTCCATGGGGGTGTGTCCCACCCTGCTGCTCCCCCAGCCTTGGGAGCAAAGCCCCCCTGGTGTCTGACACACACCTGCTCTGCGTGGCACTGCCTGGAGATCACCCAGAGATCTCAGCCTGTCTGCAAAGGACGCTGCACTCGCTGTCCCTTGGCTGTGCAGCTCCACCCTGGGCTCAGCAGTGCAGTTTGGGGCTCTGGTCTGGGGCAAGCTCATGTGTTTGGGGTTGATGAGAGTCCCTTGCAATTCCCTGTCTCCAGGAGCCTTCTTCTGGGGGCTGCCCCTCTGCAGCCCAGAGGTCCCTGCCCTGGGAATGACCACTGTCACCTTCCCTGTCACCTCCGTGGCAGCTTGGCAGCTGTCAGCGATCAGGAGTGGAGTCCCTGGGTCATCCTCCGCGGTGTGGGGAAGGTGGGGCAGCAGCGGGACCAGGAACCTCCGAGATCCCGGGAGCCGCCGGGAGGCGCTGGGAGAGCGGCGGGGGCCGGGCCCCTGCGCCGCCCACAACGGCCACACGGTGGCGATGTCCGGCCGCGCACCGCGGCCCTGCCGGGCGGGAACGGAGCGGGACACAGGGAATGGAGAGGGAATGAGGGAATGGAGAGGGAATGAGGGAATGGAGCGGGACACAGGGAATGGAGAGGGACACAGGGAATGGAGCGGGAATGAGGGAATGGAGCGGGACACAGGGACTGGAGAGGGAATGAGGGAATGGAGCGGGACAGAGGGAATGGAGCGGGACACAGGGAATGGAGAGGGAATGAGGGAATGGAGAGGGAATGAGGGAATGGAGCGGGACAGAGGGAATGGAGAGGGAATGAGGGAACGGAGAGGGAATAAGGGAACGGAGCGGGACACAGAATGGAGTGGGAATCAGAGAATGGAGCGGGAATCAGGGAATGGAGCGGGACAGAGGGAATGCAGCAGGAACAGTGGGAATGCAGCAGGACAGCAGGAATGATCCAGGGCAACAAGAATGACCTGGAGCAGTGGGAATGACCTCCTGGCACACTCCAGCCTGAGCCTGTTCCCACGCCCATGTCTGCGTCCGTGTCCATGGTTGTGTCTGTGCCTGTGCCAGCCTTGCCCACCTCCCTCTTCCCCCAGCAGGACTTTCCCCAGTGCCCACAGCAGGCAGCAGGCAGTGGGTATCCACAGGATGAGGATACAGCAGGGATGCCCTGCAGGCCCCTCATCCCAGCTCTTCCCACCACCCCATTTCTCCATCACACCCACGCAGGGAGAGCAGCCACAGAGACACGTGCTGTGTTTTATTAAGGTGGGTGGGGGATCAGGCAATGGGGATCAGCCAGGGGTGCCACTACTGTGCCCTGCGGGCCATCAGCATCTCCCGGATATTGTCTTCTGCTTCCTTCACGCTCCGCTCCAGGTACGACTTCTTCTGCTGCAAGGCAGAAACCAGAGGTAAGCCAGGATGCCCCAGCCCTGCCAGCACAAAGCTGGGTACCGGGCCCAAAGCCACCCAGGCAGAGCTGTGGGTGCTGGCTGGGGCACCCACCACTCTGCGGGTGTCCCATGTGGGGACAGCAGTTACTCACTCCCAGAGGCACAGACACAGGGCAATGTCTACACACACTGAATTTTGTTCCCCCCGAAACCTTCTCAGAGCTGCCAGGGCTGTTGCAACAGCGGCTCTGAAAAAAGTGGGAGCCATGAACCTCAGCAAGGAAGGAAATCAAATCAGATCCTATAACTTTTGGAGCCTAGAGAGGGACTGACATGCCAAGCCTCCTTATGGAGACACAAAGGAGAGCAAAACCCTCTCCTTGGGCACAAAAGATTCTTTTTCCCAGCTGGGCCATTTTCTAACCCTATATCCTCCTTTATATCAGCAACTCCCTGCCACCATCACCAAATACGTGTTTCCTTAATCATCTGTAATTAGGCTAGGCTTGGCAGGGAAGCAACCCCAAGCCGTGCATCCCCAGATAGGAATTCAGTGTGCAGCGTTTTTTCCTGCTAGTCTGGGTGCTCCTCTGTGGCTGGAAAAATCAGCACTTGGCTCTTTTGACTGTTTTCTCTGGGTTTCCAAACAACAGACGCAACAGTCTCCTCCGGCGTTGCTGTGAGCACAGGCTCCCAAGCTGCCCATGTAAAGCCCTGCCCTGGGCCATGCCAGCTCCCACTAAGCACTGGCAGGATTGGCATTAAATTCCAGGAGTCCAGGCCTCCACCCAGAGCATCCTGCCAGAGGCTCTGCCAGACACCAGTGCCAGGAGCCCAGTACAGCAGTGCCCCCAAAGCCCATCCAAACCAAGGACAGGTGAGGGGCAAGAACTGCTGTGCTGCCCTGAGAGCCTCACCCTGACTTCTGTGAGCCCATGGGACTTGTCATGCTGAAAATCCATTAGCCCATGGAGCAGTCCTGCTGCCACCACTGCCCCTCCATCCCCCTGCTGTGGCACAGCTGCACACTCAGCTGGAATGGCCCTGCCATGAGGACATACCTCCCAGCCCTGCTTCTAAAGGCTGAAGGGTTTGCATTTAAATCCTAAAGGCTGCTGGTGACAGCCAGGGCCAGGGTTATGGCCCAGGGTTCCTTTTCCCTCTCCGTGGTCCCCAGGCACGTGGGGTCTCTTTCACTTACAGGAACTGCTTTTGAGGAAACCACAGGGAGAAGAGCCACAGGTTCCCACTGCCAGTGACTCAGTGACACACGAGCAGGACTCTGTCACTACCGCGCTGTCCCCATGC
Organism: Pyrgilauda ruficollis; assembly: GCF_017590135.1. Classification (NCBI taxonomy): domain Eukaryota; kingdom Metazoa; phylum Chordata; class Aves; order Passeriformes; family Passeridae; genus Pyrgilauda; species Pyrgilauda ruficollis. Next base: position 4,548,768 of record NW_024530599.1, read on the forward strand.
TGCCTGCACAGACGTCGAGGGATTTCACACATAGGGAACTGAGTCTGAGGGCAGCAAGAGGACACAGGCCCAAAAAACCCTTGTGGCTCGAAGCTTTACCTCACTCTGATGACCAGAGGAGGATGGCAGCAGTAGTGCTGACTTCTAGGGGCTCATTTTTTACTGAAGCTTTTTCTTAACACCATTAAATGAGTGCATTAAATGGTCCTGCCCTCCTGTCCTCTCCCCTGCCCCTGTCTCCTGCTCCCACCAGGCAGGAGGAGACAGCTCCAGAGAGCAGCTCTCCACAGGAACACTGTCCAGCACAACTGGGAGAGCCCAGGAGAATTTCAGACATCCCATCAGGAAGCCTTGCTGGTGCCCATGTGAGCCCCACTTCCATGAGGACAAGGGACCCTGACACAGCAGAGGAGCACCCACATGGCCCATATGTGGACCCACACTGCCCATCCCTGCACAGTGGCATGCTTTGCCCTCTCCATGGTAAAGGGCTTGAGTTTAAGGCCATTTCTGCACTTAGGCAGCACCTGCAGTCCCAGCTAGGGCAGGATTCAGGGAATTTTTCTTTACCTCAATCACTCTCCTTGGTTACCTGACTTCCAAGGCACAAGAATCTGGGCTGGTCCCAGTACTTTTACTCCCTCCCAGAAGCAGTTTCCAGAGTCCCATCTCTGGGCTCCAGGAGCATCCTTCGAGCATCAAGGGGAGCCCTGCACCCGCAGCCAGGGGCTGCAAACGCCCCGAGCTGTCCTGCAGCCAGGCAAGGAGCTGGGGCTGGCTCCCACTCCAGCCCACAGCCCGGATCACAGGCGAGCGAGGAGCAGACGGGCGCCACATTTTCCGAGACACGTGGCAGAAGCGAGGTGTTTGTTCCCCAGGAAGGGGGAACTGCAGCCCGGGTTCTGCTTCAGTCATCACCAGAGCAGGAGCAGGAGGCTGCTGCAAAGCCCTCCTCACTTCCATCACCGGGGTCTAGACAGGAAACTCCGTCTCTCCCAGGGAGCAGCGCCGAGCGAGCAGCTGACACACACTCTGCCTACTCACACCAGAGCCCGAGACACGACAGCACAGCTCTGAAGTCATGCTGGAGGCTGTTCCGGTCCAGCCAGACCTGCCAGGCTGGTGGTATCTGTTCCCTGAACACCACCCTGCATCCCCAACCCCACCTCCAGCTTCCAGCTCTCAGCTTGCATTTGCACCCACAGCCCGAGTTAACCCTATATCCTCTGAGCCCCGGTTTGGGCCAGCTGTGGCTGCTGTGCATCAGCTGATGCATTTCCCTGGGAAAATGTGTTTGCTGCTCCAGGAGATTATCCTCTGCTACCTGTGCCATGGCAAGTGCAGCCTGTGGGAATTCCCAGGGCAATGTCAAAACTGCACTGCTGGTTCTGGTCCCTTGTGAAATCAAAGGTGGCTGCTGCTCTCTGAAGCCTCTGGTTTCACTCCTACAGCTGTAGCTCCAGTGCTCACCAGTCAGGAGCCCAAGGGGACATGGCAGCACACAGGCCCTGTGCCACTGGCTTTGGTGGCTGCATGACCTGCAAGCTGCTGACCCAGAGCTCCTACTCACTCCCCACATCAGTGCCCTAGACTGCCCCCACCCTCCCCCAGCTCCTGTGAGCTCCTGGACAGGTAAGGTGGGTGCCCAAACCGGCCGCAGATGCCACTGCCTGAGCCACAAAGCTGCAGGGAAGAACAGAGAAAGGAGAGAGGCTTTGAGAAGGCAGCAGGGGGAAGTTGCCACATGACACTGAGCTCCCAGAAAAGCCCCAGCTTCCATCTGACAAGCAGCACCAGGCTCCACAGGAGGCTGGGCAGTGACCCTGGTGTGCTGCTGTCCCCCTGCAGTCTCGTCAGGAGTGTGGCAGTGACAAGGAAACCCGGAGGGCACGACAGGAAGCAGCTGGTGTGTCAGCCACGGGCTCCAACTGCAGCAAGGGGCCAGTTCCTCCTCCTGGTTCACAACTCCCACAGCCACTTGCTAGAGAATTATTTCACAAAACCCTCTTGTGGGGTGTTACTGAGACTTATTTCAGAGGAACAGCCTCTGACCAACACTGCCAGGCCCTGGCAGCCCCCCCGCTCCCAGAGAAAGGCCAGTGAATTCCCATGACCCAGGCACAGCTCACTCACACAGGGAGGGATGACCCAGGGCTGCAGGTCCCATCAGCACTGGAGAAGCTTCTCCCCCACAGAGCAAGGAAGGGGAGCTGGAGGCTGCACGGGAGAGGGTGCGTGGGATCAGAGCAGGATTTGCAGCTACAGGTTTCCAGGTGGACAGCACGCTCCACATGCACTCCAAAACTGCGCCAGCTGACCTGATCCAGCCCAGGACAGGCTCTTGCATCTTCATTTCTTCCTGCCACAGGCCACCCACCAGTTCTCTTCCCCTCTCTCCTCTGTGGTGACAGCCCCCTGATCCCCCTTCTGCCCCACACAGAAAGGGCTCTGCCACCTGCACTGGGACACAAGACCAACACATGGCCATTGCCACAGCGAGATCTGGGCCACCTGTAGAACACTGACAGGGTGCAAACCCACAGAGGATGTCCCCAAAAGCCAGTGCAGTCAATGCCTCCTGGCCTGGTTTCCTAATTCCTTTAAGCTAATACCACTCCCAACAACAGTTCCTTCCCCAGGCAGGAAGGGCTGCAGCACTTGGGAACAAGACAAACCACAACCCTGATGATCTGTCTCAAAACTAGCCCCAAAGGAAATGTTCTCACCTAAATCTGCTTTCTGGAAACAGAATTGCCATGCTAATAGCTGTCTGGCACCAGGACGGACGGCAAGAAGACCCCTCCTTGGGCAGCAGAGCCAATCCCACCAGCTGGGTCTCCCAGCACATCCTGGGGGCTCAGAAACTGGACTTGGCACCTCTCCTACCCCTGAGTATAGATGTGTCACCAACCTGGACCATACTCCCCTCTGCCAGCTCTCAGGAGCCTTCTCCACCTCCGAGGCTTCCTGCAGCCTTCCTAAAAAAGGTGTGCAGGGCAAAGGGTGTGTGTGGTTCAGAACAGCTACACGGACTAAAAACACTATCTCCCACAGCTGGAGGTGCACCCAAAAATGGGACTGACCACTCACGCAGCCCCATCTGACAGCCAATGCACATCCATCTCCTATGAACCCTTCCCAGGAGGAATGGTGGCTGTCCAACTGACAGCTCCACAGGCAGAGCTGCAGGCCCTGGCAGGGAAGGCACCACCAGCCCCAGCCCCTGCCTGCGAGGAGGAGAAGGGAGGGCGGGGCACTGATAATCCATGGGCCTGGTGGGATGCTATGCCCACTGCCAACACATTCCCAGACCCCTGTGGGGGGCTGCAGGCGATGGCTTTGGGGGTTCCATCAGCCCTGGCTCCTCTGTGTTTGCTGGTGTAGGAAGTGCAGACTCCTGGAAGCAGCAGCTTGGCCGGCCCCAGCCTGGGGCTGTGCGGGCAGCACCACGAGCCAGCCCTCGCTGTGCACGCTCCTGACCAAGGTGTGCTGGCGTGGCCAGCCTGCGCCCTGGCACGGGTGGCTGCAGCCAAACAACATCAGAGGACTCGCCCTGCCACCACCCCGTTCCTCAGCTCTCCCCTGCCCTTCACTCCCCATCCGAGCAGTGCCTGCTCCCTGACCAGCTCCGCGCTGTTTGCTTTTGGCAGCAGCTGTGGAAAGACTAGATTGAATGCAAATACAATTACAGCTCACACCCCGAAGAAGAAAAGGAGCTGTGGTTAACAGAAGTGGCCCGTGGCCTTTTGACACGGTGGGAAGTCACCTCCTGCTCCGGCCTCCCACCTCCGCTCCCATTGCATCACGCTGCTGGAGAGGCCGGTGCTCCTCAAGATGACGCACCCGGACCTGGCATTCCTGGCAGATTAAAGAGCCAGCATCCACAGATTCCACAGCAAGAGAAAACTATTAATCAGCTTTTCTTGGATGGGCTTTTGATGATCAAAGCACTGTCTTCCCCCCAGCACTGTGATTCAGACGCCTCTGCCTTCAGGGAGAGTGGCTTGGCCGCTGCCAGCCCTGCGTGTGGCAGGGCCTTGGCTCGAGCCAGTGGAACAGGGCACAGCATTGCCACCCACTCCAAGAGCCCAAACAGCCCTGTGCTCCCAGAGGGAACAAACACAGCAGCTCTGTCCATCCATGCTGCCATACCCTCCCCCTCACAGGTGAGCTTCCTGTGTCAAGTCATGGTTTATCATTCAACATCGACTTCTGCTCTTCAAATTCCACTCCTCTCACGTCACCTCTGCAAATGAAAGAAAGCTTCAACCTCTGACCTGCAAACACAGATTTGCTTAAGCCCAAACAAAAATGTTTCCATGGAAATTTTAGGATCTAGTATTGGAACATGCCTATTCATTTCAGCCTGTTCTTTTTTGCCCCCATTTGTGTTTTTTAAAAAACATAATAGTGTTTTTCTATGAACTTGTTTTACGCCCAACTTGGACAGGGCAAAACAAGCTGGCAGGTCTCTTCCCAGAGAATATCTCCCTTCCCATGGCTCTCAGCATGCTTGGCTACCGGCCACCAGATTCTGGCATCCCACTCTTACACTCAGAAGGCTTCCGTTGAGGAACACTGCAGTCTTCAGGCATGATGCAGTGCCTCAAACAGGAGCCCTGAGACAACTCATCCTGTGACACCTCGGCAAACCTCTGGCTAGCCAAGAACTTCTGTATCCCCCAAAGTTAACTCAAACCATTTTTGGCACTGCCTGAGAGCTCTGTGGGAAAGTGATCAGCAGATCCTGAGCTAGAGTTGGGAGCACATGGTTGACTGGAGAAGGATCTTCCCTGGGAGGACGGCAAACTGTGCTGCCCATGCACAGGGGGCCAGGCAGCAGCAGCCCGAGCTGCCTTCACTCTTGGGGCCACCACTGCTGTTCAGGGGTTGGCAGTGCCCAAAATCCCTGTGGAGAGCAGCACTCCAAGCCCTGGCACATGCACCCCGGGGAAGGCAAACATTTTGGTCAGACTAAGCTCATGGAAGATGATGTGCTGAAGACATGTGCTCTGTTTAACAGGATTTCACTTGGAACCCCTGAACAGCACCCAGCTGCTCCTGCCCCAGGAGAAGCTGAAATAGTGGACACCAGCAAGGGGGTGGGGTAGGTCTGCAGGCAGCCCTACACCCTGATGGGTCCACCCAGCACTGGTCCTCACCCAGTTCTATGCTGTGGCACATGTACACACTGGGAATTACTACTCTACAGCAACCACCAAATATTTAGATAGACTTCAAGACTTTCCAAGCAGTTATTGCCTCAGGAAGTTGTCCAGAGTTTGCTCAAGAATGAATGGCCTGGAATAGGAAGGGAGCCCAGCTGGTTTCTGACGACAGCTGCTGACAGAAGCGTGATGCCATATACCTAAGAGGAGAAGTGATGATTCAGACCCTGGTGTTTTTCCTCATCTCTTCCTTCCACAAGGTAACGGGGACCCACAGCACTATCTGGGTTAGAGTGTAGAAGAGAAAACATCAAGCATGCAACTACATTTGCCAACTCAAGAGAATCCTTACAAGCACCTGCCTAAAGAACTGCTGGTGCAAATCCACCATCACTGTGTACTGATCCTACCACAGCACAACCAGCTGAGCTTCCCCCATCATCACTGAAGCATCTCGAGGAACATACTCTGTAAAAGCTAAGCTGGAAAAACCCCAATAACTTCCATTCTTGGTGCCTTCAAGAGAAGAAAGGGCAAGGTAAGGGGCAGAAAGCCAGGCTGCCTGCCAGCCTTTCTGCCCAACCCCAGCCTCATGGCAGCAGCACTTCACATGAACTCACTGTCTGAGCCACAGGACAGCACTTTCAGCAGAGATGGAGACAGCTGCTCTTGGTGAGTGGGAAATGATGGATTATTCCAGTGAACTCCTGCACCCTAGCCTGATGTGAACTACTACAAAAGCAAGTCGATGAGAACCTTTCAGTAGGTGGCAGCAGAAATGTATTCTCAACCCAAAGGATTCCTTTCGGGACACCCCTTCTTGGCACAATTCCCCATTCAGAGCAGTTTCCAGGAGTACATTGCTCCAGGTCAGATACTGCGCCCTAACCAGGTTATGACAGCAGAGTCAGGTCAAACAGAGAACCTGGGGAGGGGAAACTCACACAGATCCTGAAAACCCCCACGTTCTGTTTCGGCGGAAGCGTCCCTCACCAAACTGCCTCTTGCAAAACGTGCTAAGTTCCCTATGCCAGTGCCTCAGTTTCTGTGGTCCTGCAGAGCTGGTGTGGCTCATCAGGATCCCTCCTGGCAGTAGGACTTTTGCAAAACCATACCACACCTTTCAGCTCTTACAGTCCTGGCCAAGCAAGGCCACTTGAAAAGAAAAATCATTTTCATACATTTCAAAGACAAATCAAAAAGATGGTGTCAACTCCCAACTAGCAGCATCCCCCCCACCCTGTTCAGACAGCCCTGAGCTCAGAGCAGCCACATGCCCACCACCAAGGCATTAGGGACAGAGCAGGGGGTGACCCAGCAGTGGGGACAGCAGGAAGCATGACGGTGAGGGCTGCCCTGCATACCTGGGAGCAAGGTGTGGCTTTGCACAGCTGACTCAGGGCTGGGTCAGGGCTCCAACAGGCAGCAGCACGCTTTCCAAATAATTGTTTCCTGTTCTCCCCAGGCGAGATGGAGGAGGATGGAAGCAGGATGGAGGTTTATCGGGCACAGATAATCCCCCTCCCCAGAGCTGCCTGGCACAAAGGCAGCCAGGAGCCACTGCAGGGGCCTGGTGACTAAGGCAAGGACAGCAGTGCTGGGTCTGTGACTAATTATTACTCATGCAAGGAGGAATTTGGAGAGAGACCCGCATCCAGCTCAGCTCGTTGCTTTGGATACTTCTGCAGCCATAAGCACAAAGGAGAGCTTTGACAATGAATCAGACCCTGCTCTAAAATGAAAGACTTTTCAACCAACTTGGTGTTAAAATGATTTCAGTGTAATCATAAAGGCAGCTTAATGCTAATCAGAGGAAACAAGACATGTTTTCAGGCTCAGATGACTAAATGTAGGTTCTGGATGGACAAAACCATTGAGACACAGCAGCAGAAGTGGGGTTTTATTAATGCATAATGTGTTTCACTTTCCTCTGAATTACAAAGGAACGTGAGTGGACTGGCAGGAGTTACTTGAAAAGTTTTCTCTGTTAGGTTGTTGGGGTTTTTCTAATCAAGAGTAATCCCCCCCAAAAAAAAAAGTAAAAAAGTTCTGAGATGCCTTTATTTTGAAAGCATGTCTATAACTAGCCTCTAAAGGACTTAAAAGGAAGCAAACAACCCCCACATTAATTATCCTCTTGCTTTTAAAATCTACAATTATCTACCCAAAAATAAAGGTAGGAAGAGTGAAAGCAAAGTCATGAAATTCCAGTCCTTCCTTCATAAAGCCTTTGCCCTCTCAGCTGGTTTGTGTGCTTACTTTGCAGTCTGCAGTACAGGGAAGACTAACAAAGAATTACTAATTAAACAACTGCTTGCAAAAATCTGGGAGTTTGAAAACTTGTTGCAGTGAAAGATTGCTCCAAATGAGAGATCCAGCCTGGCCACTGCATACCCACACACATGTGATGATATAAATACATGTCATTGCACTCAAATCAGCATTACCCACAACCATTCTTCACAAAAATGTAGAGAGACATTAGTTTTTATAAGCCATCCCAAGCCTAAAGTGGCAGATGACCCCTCAAGAGAGCTGGGAATCCCCTTTCCCCTTTGAAATGTGAGAATTTCTTCTCCCTGTGCTTCTAAGATTCCAACATCATGTTTTGCAACCAGTGACTTGTGCACTATTTAACACATGACAAGCTTCTTACACAATTTTCAAAGCAGAACATACTGTTATTTGATCTTTATCTAACAAATTTAACACAGGACTAAGAGCCAGCTTTTAAACAGATCCACCTCCTTCCCTGCAGATACTGAGGAGCACGTGCTGCCTTTAGAATCTGCCAGGTGCTGGCTGCACACAGCTGATTTCCATCTGTCTGCAATGAAAGGTGACAGTCACACAACAGAGAAATACCCATGAAGTTCAGCTGTAAGAATACAATCCTTTTGCCACCCATTTTTGACAAACAAGACAGACCTTGAGGCTTTAAACATTAAAAAGCAAGTGAAGTGAATGATTCCTCACAGCTGTGAAGGCCTGTTCTTCATGTAACCATCACCAGAGTCAGTTTAGGGAACAGAAAGAATTAGAGAGCATTAGCTATGCCCCAGTTCCTCCAGTATTTACCTTAAATTGTGTGGCCCCAGTCCAATGTCACAGGGCCTCTCCACAAAGCAGGATTTTGGGTTGGTAGCATTAGTTGTGTGTCCATTACACTCTCAACCTCCCCAGTGTTTTGTCATTTTGAAGCCTATTTTTCTCATTGCTCAGAGTATCTTTCATTTCAAAATCAGGCATGAGAACACAGATTCTTCTCTCTGTAAGACAGCCAGACCTATAGGGGAAAAAAAATGAGCTTTGGCTACTCCCTTCTTCAAAACAAGGCTCTCATGGAGGGCAGACCACTGGTAACAGCTCTGCCCATGTAGGCTGTGCTCTGCTCTCCCACGGGAGTGCCTGTGGATGCTCCACAGCTGACAGGCAGGCAGCTGGACCACCCATGTCCTCAAAAAGCAAGCTAAGCCTGCAGCTTTGCAGCCTGGAACACAGGAGCAACCCTCAGTGAGGGCACAGCCTCAGACATGGGATGACATCAGCCAAGAGAGCCAAGATGAAACGTATTTCCCAGGAACATCACCAAGTCCAAATGTCTGTGTCCAGAAGGACCTGCCCAGACACCTGCAGCTGCCTGACACCCAAAGCCATGCAAGATGCTGGCTTTGGCCTGGCCTGGTCTCCACTGAGGGGCTCTGCAGCTCATCTTCACCCTAACATCCATCATTTGTAGAGATCCCATAGCTTCCTCCTAAAATGCCCATGCAAGCCCAAATACTAACCCTACACAGTAAACTCACTTCCACACTCCATCTGTCCCCACCTTTGGTGTCCTGCCTCCCTCTAGAGCAAGCAGAGGGACTGACCTTGCCTGTGCACACATGGGGAAACAAGAGGCAACTTCAGTGACAACTTGTTTAAAATCCTGCTCCCAGTACGTGCACACATGCCAGCAACGGAATGAGGGAACAGCACCCTCATCCAAAGTAGAATCTGCTCCAGGCTAATGCACAGAGAGTTATTCTTGAGGCTTCCCCTCTCCAAAGCAAACAGGAGCATTCCTTATTTCCCCCTGTTTAGTTAAAAAGCCCACCACACATTCCTGGGCATTGGCCTACCCCAACCAAACCATGCGATGAGAACTTCTGCGCCGTAAATCCCTGGAAGAAATTGGTCTAACTTGGGAACAGCCTAACAATTGCTACCTTCTGATGAGCGCTTTGTGGCCTGCAAAGAGCACCACAAATCTCAAGAGACCTGTTTTCACATCGTTAAAGCCACCCACAGAATTGGCCTCCATGCTGAGGGTTTCAGTAAAAAATGAAGGAGGGTTGGAGCACGTTGGAGGGTAGGACCACACCGAGCAGGTCCATCCCAGCCATACCTGCCCCAGGCTCCAGCGCTGCTCCCCAGCCACACCTCACCTGCCAAAATCTTTGTTCCCACAGGGAAAGAAAACACTGCTGTGGCAACTGTCAGAGCAGACTCATCGCAGGGGGGGCACCGCCACTCCGCCTCAGGGCTGCAGCAAAGCCATTTTAAAGCTCCCAGAAAAAGAAGATTAGAGAAATGGAAGCCGCAGAACGAGCGGGTCTGTGCTCAGGCAACACCGGGGAACAAGTCAGTGGTCACCTTAAGGCATTTCAGTGCAGTCACTGTGTAATTTCACCAGCTTTGCAAACATCACCTGAGGCTTTAAACATGGAGCACAGCAGTGTTTGAGAGCACAGTGTTCCTTCCTCCACCAGGAAGGAGTGCAAAGACATTTTCTGCATGGGATAGGGAAATTTGACATGGTGTTTTAGGGCTCGCATGAAGGATTTCCGAATTAGAAATCAAGCCTTTAGGTACAGCTTTCTTGATTATATTTTCTACTCCAGCCAGCCAGAGAAGAAACCAACCAAGCCTTTATCTGGGCAGCAGTAAACTTTCAGTCTCCCACAGGCATGTGAAAGAATTGCCTGGGAAACAAGCACACAGCTATGCTGTGTTCAGAGTTTAAAACCAAAATCCAATTCCCCCCGAAAGCTGCAGGTTGCTTTTGCCCTTTTCCCGAAGGAGCTAAATTCAGTGGCACACAGCAGACGGAGCTGCCCAGCAGAACCTCCCCCTTATTTGTTATTTTTAGCAATTTAGTCTGACAACGCCTGACAACTAAACAAGCTGAATATAGCAGGAGAGAAGGGGACTATCAGATATTATCAGAGAAAGCACACAGTGATAATCACTTTCTCCACCCCTAATGAAGAATCAATTTTCCATGTCTTTATAACATCATAGAGTTTGTTCTTTTTAAAATGCCACATTTAAAAACAGAATCCATCTAGCCCTACAATGGAAACGGATAACATTTCCTGAAACAAAGCATTGTTCCACCCCTCACATATCATGTTTCCTTAAAAACAAGGGAAGAAAAACATTACTTGGTTTTTCTCCTAATACTGCACAAACATTGCTGAGCTAAAAAGAGTCTGTGCTCATCCCTTTAGAATGCTTTCAAAATAGATTTAACACATACCCCTTGTACCGTGAAACACAACAAGAATTTGATAGTATCAGGACTGGAAAAATCCAATCCTGCTAAGCAGGACGTGTCCCATACCGGTGTGTGAGGGAGCTGATGGCACCAATCTCTGGAGGTTTGGGTAAGCCCCGTTGGCAAAGCTTGCCAGCAGGCACAGCTCCTGTGCCAGCAAGCCTGGGCAGTGTGTTTGGATTCCAAAGGATTAGATACAAGTTGTGAAGTTCAGAAAGCCACACAGGTGCATATGGAGTTGGCAGGCTGAGAACATTGGGGCTGTTCAGCCTGGAGACAAGGAAACATCACAGCACCTTCCATGACCTGAAGGGGCCTACAGGGAAGCCAGAGAGATACTCTCCATCAGGAACTGGAGTGACAGGACAAGGAACAACGGGTTCAAACTGAAAGAGAGGCAATTTAGAGGGGAAATTAGAAATTAGAAAGAAATTCTTTACTAATTGAGGGTGGTGAAGCCGTGGCACAGGTAGCCCAGAAAAGCTGTGGCTACCCCACGCCTGGAGAGACCTGGTCTAGTAGAAGGTGTCCCTGCTCATGGCAGAGATCTTTAAAGTCATCCAAACCTTTCCAAACAAAACCATTCCATTATCATATATATATATATATATATATATATATATATATATATATATACACTTAGATATATTCATGTCCACACACACAGCTTTAACAAGCAGAGTAAAGCTACCTTTGGTTTTCTTCAGACAACTTCTGCAGAATAACTAACTGCATCTCCACACCCAGACTCCTTGGTGCTTTCAGAACACAGCTCCTCTCACCAAGCATAATGCGTGTCCCAGCCAAGCCTTATTTTCCCAGCCCCTCACAAGGACAGGTCTGGCTGTCCTTGCTGCAAGGAAGCCCAAACCAGCAGCATCCCATCAATTTTGTGATGCTGCCTTGAAAAATACAATGCACTGCTTCAACAGTGGAGAAACCCATGAGAGAGAAGTGAGGGAAAGGGAATTACTGCAACCATGTACTGCAGTGGAGATTGTCAGACAGAGAAGAGAGACATAACTCACATTTTTCAAAGTTCACTGGCTGCTGTGAATGTCAGCAAAACCAGCTCACACCTCTGAAGCAAATTAAAGACACATTTTCAGGAACAGGCAGCTGGAGATCTCCTTGCTATGCAGCTGGATAGATTTCCAGAAGAGCTCAGCCCTCCTCTGCAAACTCCTCTGCAAACAGCACCGAGGTAGAGGGGAGAGCATTTCTCAGATTCAGGAATGTGTCAAAAGATACACATTTCACAATGGTGTCATCATAGCAAAGCACAATTGCCTCAAGCTCAGCTATGTGAGTAGTGAGATCAGCCACACCATTGGGTACTGGGGGATTACTCTGACCAGCCTGATTCAGCTGTGCAAAGTGAGAAATATGAGTAAGTCATAAGGTAGTTAACAATGTAAAATATAAACCTAAGCTTTAAAACCCATCCAGTTTTAATAATGAATGGAGAGATGTTTAACCTTTCTTGGTTTGCTATTTATTTTACAACGATGTGGTGGAAGCACAAGGTCACAAAGTTTCACATTCTTTCCTGCTTTGGTCACAACTTGTTTTCAGGACAGTAAAATCCCCTGCTCCTGTGATAAGTGCTCTCTGAGTTGGACCCAGGTATTTCCCCTCAAATCTCAGTTTCCAGCAGTTGTCAGCCTAAAGTGCTTGTCCTCTTCCATGGGGAATCCCAGGCCTAAGGAAAACCCTCTTCACAAAACTGCCACAGCCAGCTGGAAGGAGATCAGTTAAAAGATGGACTTGAATGTTTACTTAACACAAACTTTTGAAAGTGTTGGCATTCTGAGCCCTACTATTCACGATTAAAAAGAAAAACCAACCCATGTGGCAGCCACCTTTCCACTCCAACCACCTTTTGAGACAGTCTCGGTTTTGAGACTCTTGCTGGAAACTTCAACTCAATGACCATAACCAGAGAGATTCAGCAACAAAGCAGAAAAACACATTTGTGAAGCAGCCAGTTCTGAGGCTTTGTGTAAGAACAGCAAGGTTATAATTTGTGGGAAATTCCACCCATTCTGCTGAACTCAGTGATTGAGAAGTTCAGGAGGTTAGATAATTCCCCATCAGGAACAGGAAGAAGCCCAGATGGCACAGCTGAAGGGCACAGTAGCCAAGAAGCTGACCACAGCCCGCTGCAGCTGGCAGCAAGGGACCCCAGGGGCAGTTTATAAACAGGCTGCCAGCCACATTCCACCTGCTCCCAAACCCAGAGGTGCTGCCATGAAGTCCTCCAGCCCCAGTTGCAGGGCTGTCTTTGCACAAAGCCACTGGATCTGGGATGGCTCCAAAGGAACATGGATACAACTGCTTTTACCACATAACCATACAAATGACTATGCCCTGCCTGCACACCCCCTTAGATACACAGCCTGTCCACAGAGCACTTGCCTGACCTGTGCAGAAAGAGTTCTTGTGGGCAGAAACGCAAACCCTGCTGAGAGTCTGGCACAGGCAGCACTCCAAGCAACACAACATCTGGGGATAGGCTTGCTCCACAGCTCCTCAGGCAGGCTGAGTTTTAAGAAGGGATTAAAAAAAATAGACTCAACTTCTGCTTTAGTGTAAGTAGGAGACAACAGAGACAGAACTGCACAGGTCTGAATGGGTTTGAACACAGACTTCCTATTCCTGCTTGTCCCTACTTATTTGGTCTCCACTTCACTTTCTCCAAAACAATAACAGATGGAAAAAGCAGCTTGACACAAGCTTGGTCTTTGCTTTCTTTGTCATTCCCCAAAACCCAAGAAACAGGGGTTTGTACTAATGATATTTGAGGAGAATTATAAAAAACCACACACTAACAGCCTTGGAAAAGTACATTTTGCACTTCTTCTCAGAAGAGCTGTAAGCTGCAGACGCAGCCACAAGAAGATAGTCAAGATTCACTAGATAGCCTGTTTGAACACTGGAACTTGCGCAGACACTGCTTTTTATTTCCTAGATATCCTTCTATGCCTTGAATACTCCAACCAGATAAACACAAGAACACAGAAGTGCTCTGACCATGCTGTCAAAACAAAGTCCCACCTCCCCACAGATCTGCTCTTCAACAGCAGCCCCAAGCAGATGCTTTAGGGCAGAGAGTAAGGACAGGGCAGGCTATATGGTACTTCCTCCTCATACTTTCCCACCCTCCAGACATTTTTAGCTCAGGGACTTCCTGAGCAGGATGCCATTTCTACATATTTGGTAATTCTCAATGGATTTCTCTTCCATGAATTTGTGCAATTGTTCTGAGCCAGTGTAACCTTTAAATACCCACAGCACTGGCGAAATTTTACATCACTTATCTGCTGCAAATAACCACACAAACATCCTTTTGCTTGTTTTAGACCTTGCTCTTACTAATCTCATTTGAATGCCTCGCTCCGTTTTCAGACCAGGGTACAGAGCGAACAATCAATCCCAACTGGTTTGTAGATCTAGGAAAGGAACCAAGTGCCTTGAGTTACTTGTAGGTTACTTGTAACAGTAACTCAAGTAACTTTAAGTAACTTGGAGGCTGGGACCATACCAAGCAGTGTGTGTTACAATCTCTGTTACAATCCTTCAGCATGAAAAGTACCAGATAAAAACAAGAGCTGTAGCAAAGAGCATCTTGCAGACCTTTAATGTTTTACTTTCATCACCACTTGCCCAAAACTTACCTCTAACTCCTTAATTTTCTCTTCGGCTATTCTCTGTTTTTCTAAGAGCTGATTATGAATCACTCCTTTAGGCTGAAGAATAAACCTACAAGTGAAAAAGAAGAGACAGAAAAAGTTGGGTGCTTTTTACATCAGTGTTCACCAGCTGTGCACAAAGTCAAGCTAGAGCCATCCCTGCTAAGTGTTCATCCATCCTCCCTCTGTCAGAGGGAGACAGGAGAAATTGCTCTGGTGGCTCCCAGAGCCCCCCAGGCTGGCCCCAAAGGCTCACCAGCCTCACCCGTGCTCTGGGAGGATGAACATGGACACACGGAGATCCCCCTCTGTCATTCAGTGTCCTTGGATGATCTGAAAGCAGTTCTGGCACACAGCCAGCAAGGGGAGTCTGTCAGCACCCTCCCTTCAAAGGGATTTAAATCAGTTGATGGCACAGAGTCAAGGAAGACTCTTGACAGGTAAGAGACGTTTATTAAGGGTTTAGTGCTCACAAGTTAAACAAACCCATACAATAAAACCAAAGCTTTCCACAGGGAAAGGCTGAGGGAGTTGGGGTTGTACAACCTGGAGAGGAGCAGGCTCCAGGGAGACCTTACTGCAGCTTTTCAAAGTATAAAAGGGGCTGACATGAAAGAGAGAGAGAGGCTTTTTACCAGGGTCTGTCATGCCAGGCAAGGGGCAATGGTTTTAAACTGCAACAGGCCAGGGTTAGATTGGACACAGAGGAGAAATGTTTTAGACTGAGGATGGTGAGGTGCTGGTACAGGTTGCCCAGAGAAGCTGTGGCTGCTCCAACCCTGGAAATGTCCAAGGTCAGGTTGGACCCAACTTAGAGCAACCTGGGATAGTGGAAGGTGTCCCATGGCAGAGGGTGGGACTGGATGGTCTGTGAAGAACCTTTCCAATCCATCCTTCTGTGATTTGACAAAACAGAGACAGTGCTTCCAGCAGAAGCTATGGAACTTTCCCAGCTCCCACTTCTCAAGCCTTGACTTTAACCCAACCCCTCACTGATCTCCAAACCCACGCTTTCACCAGCCAAAGGGCTTTTCTGTGAGGTGGGAAGTGGCTGCTTTTAACTGAAGTTATGGCCACTGGTTTCCACTTGTTCTGTTTTCAACTGCCAAAGGGATTTGAAAGATTTATCCATAACATCTGAGTCCTGCTTGCCAACAAGCAGAAAGGTGCCTCAGAGAAGCCTCTGAAGGAGCACCAACATTCAAAGCAGCTCTCCAGTACATGGCACTGGCATTCCACAAAGAGGTAAAGGACAACTAAGTTCAAACAAATTTTAGGAACCCTTCATGGTTGTTTTTCAACCTTCCAGACATAAAGAATGTACAAGCTGCAGATTCACCCCCTTCCCTACTTAGAAAGTCCCCCAGGGGATTTAGAAGGAGCCTCCATGGGTCATACCAACGAGGTCAAGGTCTCCTCTAGCACCAACTAGGGTCAATGTCTTCCTGCCAGGTGACAACAGCTCATGCTCCAACAGTTAAAATGAGCAGCTTTAGACAGGGCAGAATCAGAGTGCATTCCCCGTCTGCTACAGAAAAACCTGAAATCAGTTTGCAGAGTCATCTCCCACGACAAATGACATTATTAAAGTGTTTGCTCAGTGCCTGGTAAACACAAACACGGATCTGCCACTTGGCTGGAAACCCAGTGCCCTCTGCATCAGTAACCCAGCCAAAAGGAAAACTACCTGCCACATGCATTCCTGAAACGCATGGGAGGAAAACCGTGGATAATTATAATAGGTTTCCAATTAAAACTCTCTTTGGGGTTGCTATTAACTGAACACAGAAGCACCTCCTCCTCCTCCCACTTCTTTCCCTGTTCTGCTTCACCTCCTCTTCTCCACAGGAACTTCCGCTACATCTTTTATGTTGCAATTTTCTCAAATCTCTCTCATTTTTTCCTCAGTCTTGGCTCATGCTTATTGCTGGCATCATCTTTGTTCTCTGTCTGCTCCTGTTCTTACCAACACAGCTCACTCAGACCCTCTTTGTCTCCTCAATCCCTGCTTCCTCAGTCAGACTCTCTTTGTCCCCTCAATCCCCCCTTCCCAACAGGAGGTGTCCCCACCATTCACTTGCACACAGCGGTGATGGCTTGGGGTCCTGGCATACAGCAGACTGCTGAAATAACAACACAGGTAATTTGTGAAAATCAAGTTCAAGACCACCCTTCTAGGAAAGAAGTTATTTTCATTGCTGTTAGATACAGCCAGAGAAGAGGTACTTTTCAGGACCACCAGCAAACACATTATTCTGATGCTCTTACCTCAGGCATACAGTATCAGAATAAAAAACATCAGCCTTCACACACATCCCCTGTAAACTCAAATTTTGCCTTGCTTCTGCAGTAGCTGCCATTAGTGAAAACCAAAGCTGCAAGATGCCTTTTGTACACAAAGCCATGAGTCCCTTCCCACGTCACTGCTTCCCTGAGCCTGCCTGTGTATGTGAACGTTTCCTGAATTATTTCCTTTTTTTGTGGGGGCAGCAAAGAAGAATACAATCCCTTCTGATTTGCTTCCCCAAATTGTACAGGAAGATTGATCATTTTGGTTTCCCTGACGTCCCTGGTCTAAAAAACAAAGTTCAACAGCAACACAGCTTGAGCAATTTTCCCCATGCTGCAGCTGGGAATGTCCCTGCTGGGTGACAGGCACTGGGCGATCCCGGCTGGCTCACAACTGCTACAGGCACCAAAACCTCCAAAAAACAACTGCCTGACTTCACTTTTATTCTGCAAATGTCAACAGCAGTCATCAGAGAAAATATCCTCCCTCCCACCCTCCTGCAATGCTCTGGCAGACATGCGACAGCAAATTAAAATTGGATGGCTGAAATTAGCACTGACGAGACCTATGCGGGCAGCTGGGCACAAATACAACCACCCCGATTTTGCTTGCTATAAAACAGAGGGCTGGAACCTGGTCTGTTCACACACTTGCTCAGAAGCAGGTTGGATGTCCCAGACCTGGGCAGCAGCATCCTGCAGGTCTTCACCAGTGCTGCTTAAAGTCCCCCAGTTGAGTTCCCTACCACAGGACCACGGAGCTCTCGGTCTCAAGAGCACAGGTGCCACCCTGGAAGAAGCCAAGGCCAGGTCTTTGAAAGCTGAACTGTAAATCCACACCCACAGTTCACTGTTCAAATCTGTGGCTTTGCTTTCCAACACAAGCAGGACTCAAAAACTATCAGTTTTTTAGAGTCTAGTTTGGGATACACACATTATGGAGATCTTGGCCAAAGTTTTTACCTAAGGAAATAATGTGGTTTATGGCAGCACTTGGAAAAAGCAGAAGTTTGTTCTGCTCATTAGGTAAGAAGTGCTGCAGGGAACTTGTAATAAACCAGAATTTAAATTTAATCTAAATTTCATTTTTCCAATTACCCTAAGTAATACATCAACTTGATGATTTCTAGGTTTTTTCCTCACCAAGCTGGAGAAATAGGGCAGTGTCATTCTGTTGCCTGGTTTCAGTTAGATGCAGTTATTTTATGTAGAGATTTTCAAGCTCATTAAAGAAGCACGGTACATTCTGACAACCTTATTCTTCCCTGAGTGAGTTTGTGACCAAGCCTTTCAAATACATGAAGTTAATTCTATGCCTGAAGGTTCACCACCAGCTGAGAGCTGACCCCATATGAGAGTCACCGAGCTGAGGAGATCCTTTCTGCTCAGTGGTGCAGAGCCCAGCAGGTGACACAGCTAATACTGACCCAAGAGCTGCTTTCACAGCTCTGCTGGAGTTCATGGGAGTCTCCAAGCCCCCAGAGTTTGTGTGTTGGACTGGGATGGAGTTTAAGCACTGCTAATCCACAGAAGACAGGCAGCAAACCAAGTCTTCTCCGAGATACGAGAGTTCAGCCGTATCCTCCTGCTCTCAGTGAAGCGTCACAGCACACACTCACAGACCTGTCAAACATGACACCTACACTATCAACCATGAAACAGTGATTCAGAAACATGTTCAGCACCCCAGTGGCAATTACAAAGCTTAGTAACAATCACCTCTTCACACAGGAACTTTTTCACTGTTGCTAAATTAACACAAAAAATATCTGGGTCAGAATGGACAAGTTCACCCCATCTCACCTGGCCGCCCATTTCAAAGAGAACGGCTACTAGAAATAGAAGAGCACTTGCTAATAATTTTTCCAATGTCCATAGATTATGGGTAAAAACTCAAAACACACCAAAGAAAATTAGAAATGAAAGTTGCAGAGGAGGGGGGTCCCTGAGGACAGCAGTGCTCAGCCAGACCTGGGCTGCCAACAAGAACAGCTCCATGGAGCAGAGCCAAGTGGCTGCCAGTCGACTGCACCTACATGCTTCGCCTCACAGTGACTGCTGGTTCTCAAGTGCAACATGGGTACAGAAATAGAGCACAAGGGAACTGAAAGAGAAACCTTGCTCTAAATATTCCACTTGTTTCTATTTTCCTCCCCTTGCTAGCTCCTCACCAGGAATTTTGTTTCCCTAAGGCAGAGAAAGTGGTTTATATACACTCTGAGACTCACTGCTAGTTTCTTTCTGAAGGGACCTCTTACCCCTTCACAATTCTAATTTTCTATTATGATTTTCATTTGATCAGTGTTTATATTGCACTCCCTGATGCTCTGGCCCAAAAGGCCTTCAGACTCCTGTCAGGTCAGCAGCGCTGCCCACTTCATCATCTGTCTGCTCCTTTGTGTCACACATACACACCCACAAAGTGATGATGGTCCAGTGTAAGTAATTCCATAACTCAGCCTGTTTGCATCAAAATGTGCTGTTTACTTGACTTTGAGACATAATATTGGATTCTGAAAGATTCGCCTCTTAATGAATGAGGTTATGGAGATGTTTGTTCAGCACATGCCACTCTTCATTATGACATACAAGTCATTAAAGTTATTAAAGGTGGAGTCACAGTGATGCTCATAGTTCAGGTTTTCCATGAAGAATCCCTACTTTCAATTACTTGCAACTGCAACAAACTTCAGCCTTTACAGCTGGAGCTTTCAGAGGCAGGCAGCTGGCCATGAGCAGCCTCTCCTCTGCCCTTGGAGTCAGGAAATGTGATCCCAGTGTTTCTCCTGCCTGCCTTGCCTATGCAAGAGGCTGTTTGTGTTCAAGTATTCAAACCAGGAGGGAAGGAGCCTCACAACAGGCCACAGGACTCCTGCACAAAGAGTCTGCAAAGAAGCTCTTCCCGCTTGGCTCCATGTAAATCCTTGCAAGAATCAGGGTAGCAGGGGAAGCCTCAGCTTTTCCCCTGCCAAGATGAGTACACAGCTCTCTGCCTAATTCCAGACAGACAATTTTACAGGTACATATGTCCAGTGTTATTTTGCCAGAATAATGATGAATGGCAGATCTGTAAGTCCATTCACCTGGCTCCCAGCTCACACAAAGAGCCACTGTAACTTCAGCTACATGGTTCTCATTCCATTTGGGAAACTCTCTACAAAAACTGAAAAGAAAACAAACAACTTTGCGCAAAGCCATATCATTATTTTAACATGTTTACTGTAGTTCTAAGCAACCTAAAATGTTGTGGTATATCACAGCAGTGTTTACATGGAATGTCTTCCTCCTTGAAACCAAGTGCTTGCATTAGACCACTCTGTGAGAAAAGTTTGGCTAAGCCCAGTGATGCATTTATCTATTTAAAGACGCTTTTTAATTCTGAACTTGCACTGCTGCTCAAGCTTTGAGCAGACTCAGCAGGGGATTACTGCATTTTAAGTACTGTTCAAAGCCAATGGAAGAAAGGCTTCCAAGGAGCTGATCCCAAGCAATCTAGCTTGATTGAACCAAAACCAGCTGTGCAGGACTGCCAGCACCCAGTAGTCCTCTTCTACTCTCCCAGGATTTGCTGGTGCTTCTGCAAATGATTTTCTATGCAGTTCATACCAGGCACAGTTTATACCCCTCCAAATTCCAGTTTTAGTCACTGTAGATGAATTACCCAGTTCCAAACAAGACAAGGAAGCAATATTAAAAAAAAAAAAAAGAAAAGAAAAATCATCACTAATTATAGCTTCTGCTGCCACCCTTCATGTCTAAGAGTTTCACATTTTTTCAGCCTGATTTTGAATTTCCCATCAACAGATCATATGCCTTAACTAGAGCTGGTTCAGAACAGATGGAGTTTGAACAGATGAGTTGAAGCTTTTCCTATGTTTGCATTTATTTTAGTGGTCAGTCGTCTCACTGGGTCACCTCGATATAGCTGACCCTAACTATTCCCCCCGCATACCTTAAAGCAAAACAAATCCTGCAGCTTATGTCGGGAGGATTATACATGAATACATTCCAAGGAGCAGCAGTTTATAGCTCACATGACATTCTGCTGCCCTCGGAGAGGTGGATGAGCACCAGGAGCTGTTTGGGCAGAAGAATCCCCAGTGGGCAGCACAACCTGCGCAGAGCAGCCTGACACACCGGAGCACGCAGAGACCGGGATTAGCGGCGCTGGACATCGGCCAAACCGCGTCTTATGTAGGCCCCAACAAGGGTAACTTTTACTCAGATGAACGTTTGTAAGCCATAAACCTATTTACTCTAAGGAGCTAAAGGATTTGAACAAAGAATTCCACGCCTCAAACCTCGCTCAAATTCGCTTCCTCAAAGCTCGGCACGGGCTGGCCTGATGGAGCCCCACGGAGGGGTTTGGGCTGCACTTCAGGCCATGTTTACATTGAGCTTTCACTTTTTTGGGGGGCATCTCTCAGTAGCTCCAGCATATTACATTACCTCGAGCCAAGATAGTAACACAGCTTGCAAACAGCAGTTTCTGCATTGCCAGACACTTAACTAGATGGTAGATTTATACCATTGTTCATGTTGGGTTCTTTAAAAAAAGACATCAGGAATATACCTCTAAGTGCGTATTAAATATAGCACAACCCAAAAAAAGAAAATAGTACTGTGGTCTGCTTTTAATGAGCATCATAAATTCTTTTTGAAGGCTCAATTGACATAAATGGAATTAAAAAAAAAAAAAACAACAAGCAAATGCCTCCTCTCTATCATACAGGAATTCATAACATTTGAGATTAAATCCATGTGGGAAAACACTGCAAGAACAACAGCAGTTCATGCAACTGAAATCCCCTTGAGTGGATCTGCCTCACTATATTCCTGATTTAGTAGTTTTGTCTTCTAATTTTGTTTTCATATAATTTGTTAATATGTAGTAATGATGAGCTGTGGCTTACTTAAGCCAAGGGAACTCAGATCACTACAATATGCCAACCACACATGCAGCTCAAATAGATTTTTTGCAGTCTGGGTTGTACCAGAAGCAGAAAACAGAAATTTTTTTCCAATAATAGGAAGTCAAGATCCATTTCTAAAATCTGCTCTATTTTCAAGAATTCCCCACAAATTCCTATGGAAGAATGCTGAACAGAAAAAAAATTAAAACCACAACACCACATGGACATGCACCAAGGAAAACATAAACAAGCAAATGCTGGTGTAGGCACCCTGGTAAATAATCCTAAAGACATTTCTATTTTAATTTTTTTCTTATTGATAAATATTCTGTGATCAAAAAGGTGAACTTCGCAGTGGCAAATGAAGTGACATGAAGGTACTGCTACACTCTGACAGACAAACTTATGCCCTTCTCAGCAGCAGACCCTCCCTAAGAACCTGTACAGGGAAACTGGCAAAATCAGGATCCATCTTTTTTTGAAAAGCAAATCCATCCACAGTTGCAAGAGGGGAAAATATAAAAAGAGAAAAAAGATTTCTGCCTTGCCTGGGAGGAAACCTTTGAAATGCAAAGTGAGGAGGAAGACCCAACTTGTAGATAAATAGCACAGTCTTGATTTCTGCACATCCCAAACCCTGCTACAACAAAGCATCAAAGCACTATACAAAACTTCACAGCAGTGGACACAAAGATAACTGAGCCAAAAGCATTCAAGCATAACACTAATAGACAGATATTTCTGGACTCTGGAGTTAAATTAGCTTGCACTAAAACAACCACACTGCTGTGTCCGAATCAGCAAGAACAAACTTCTTTTTTTTTTTATTTTGCTAAATTGGCCAAAACATTCCGTTAATTCAGCAAATAGTTTTTGAGAAAACACAGAAAGAATTCAAGACAGAAGTTGTCTTGCATTTGGTTTAAGATTTGATGCAGCACTTTTGTTCTTGCATCTCTGAATTAAACTTGTGTTTAACATGAGACTTGTGTCTCATGCCATGGGATTGGTTTCTTGATATTTAATTCAGTGTTTTAATGCAGGGGTCATGAATGAACCTCTCCTTCTTTCAGGCTTTGAAGAGACGACAAGGCCAGGATGTTCAGACTTAGATTTCTCATTTGTTTTAAGGCTGTTAAACCTAAAATTTGCATCTTATGCTGACATTCACATCCCAGCTCAGAGACTGACTGGATATGTCCATCTGAGAGCTGTGGGCCCCCAGTACCTTGTCACACCCTGTCCTGCTGGCTGAATATCCACTGACTCCACACCTGGAAGGCCATCTCCAAGCAAGACAGAAATACAGCAGGGACCCTTCCTTTGGGCCAGTGATCTGGCCATTCTTCTCTGCTGCAGGAAAGCCACATCCCCTGTGCTAAACCTAACAGCCCTGTGTCCTGAAAGAAGTGCTCTAGAATTCAGTATTTCTCCAGGGACTCTCATCCTTGATTCTGAAATTTTCTTCACGAAATGAGGAAGAAGTACTTTAAATCCATTAAGTATTAAAGAAAATGGAAGTTCCTTGCTGTTTCAGAATACCAGAGTGACATTTTAAGTGCTTGGAGAACTTCAGAAATCAGTCACTCATGTTCCATAATGGTTTTGCAAAGTCATTTGGCACAGCAAGTCACAAAAGCAGGAGCAGTGTAAGCTCCTCAGAACATTTAATACTTGTCTAGCCTATATCCAAACAGACAACAGAGCCACTGAAGCAAGAGATGGGCTGTATTTGCAAGAGAGCTCAGCTTCCCTCTCTCTGGAGGCAGGGACAAAGCTAAGGTGCCTTACTACAGCCCTCAATGCACAGGAGCCCAGCCTGCAAATGCTGCCCTGAGACAGCAGGCTTCCTGAAGGCTCTGGCATTTCCATGACAGCACATTGCCCCTGGCTCACAGCACATCAAACTCCCTCTTCCAGCAACAAGGGCAGCCTGCAGGAGCACTCAGTCTCCCTTCTAACCCTTATTCTTCTCAGTTTAGATTTCATCTCAAGTTTACTCAGGTAGCTCCTTCCTCTGTGTTGTCTAGGTAACAGGTAGAGAAAAAGTTAGGGATAAAGAAAAGAATGGAACAGACTTGTGTGAATGTCATAGTCCTAGTCCCAACAGAAACATGTTCCTAAAGAGTTAAATGTCACCAGGCAAGGGAGACAAGCAAGAGGAAAAGCTGTATTGCTAATCTCCTATCAGAACACCCACGCAGTAGGTGGGGGACTATAACCAACAGATTTATTTCCAGTAGGGATAAGTAAAAGACTTATTTTTATTTTAAATTAGCTATTATTTTTATTTTAAGACCCTTGTTTCTGCTGCTTATGTATTTCACAAAGACTGACTTATCAGACATGTCTAAGTTCTCTGCCTAAAGCTGATTCTTTAAAGAAATGCAGCTGTTTCCTAGAACAGGGCAGATAGACATCTTGCACACAAGCCATGGAAATCTTTTCTTCTCTGACGTTTCAGTATTGCATGGAGAAATTATGTAGAGCAGCAGGGCAGAAGAGCTATAACTGGACCAAGATATCCAGGAGATTACAAATGAGCAGCCCTGGGCAGCAGGAATAAGATCAAGAACTAAGCGGGGGCAGGGCAGTGGGGAAGGAATGTGTTTGGAAATGAGATGTCAGTTGGAAAAGGAGCCTGTGCCCAAGAGAACAAGCTCCCTTTCTGAGCTGGAACCAAACCCAGGAGTCCAGATTCCCAGTATCTCACTACTGCCAGCAGTAACCACAAAGTCCATGGACCAACTCTGCTCCTCTCACCCTCCTAATTAACCAGGAAGGGGATGACAAACTTCTGCCCCTTACTTCACAGACCAAGTCAGAGGCAGCAGCACACAAAACTACTGTATCACCCCTGCATGCATCGTTCTCATTTTTGCTTTCTATGACAGCTCTCTAAAAAGATTTTGCAAACTTTTCTGCCCACTCATACCTAACAACACTGTGAAGATCATTGCTCAAGCTGCAACAAAAGTGAGTAGTTCAAAATCAGAAAAAAACTGAAATAAAAACCAACTGTGTGATGGAAAACCTTCTGGCTTACGCCCACATAGCCTTTGATTCCTCATGTACCAGCTCCCAACAGCTTGTTCAATGTGCAGCAGCAGCAGTGGTCAAGCAGCTGGACACAAATTTTGTTTTCTTCACAGCTCAGTGCCTGACTGAACTTCTCTACACACCAGACTTACTGTGGAAAATAAATCCTCCCTTTTCCAATAGCTACATGGAGGAACCTTAGGTTTATAAACCACAAATTGGCCAGAAAGCAACACGCTGCTCCCTGGGACTGGTGTCAGCACCTGTCAGCTCCTCGGCAGCCGGGCTCCGGCGCCCAGCCCGCACCGAGCCTTCCCCACAGAGCCAGCCCATGGGGGAGCCACTCAGATTTCACACAACAGCCTATAGTTAGTAACTGAACCATCAAGGTTAAGCCTTGGGTGTCCTTCAGCTCTTTGTGAGATTTTTGACATGTGAGCAGGAAGCACAGGGCAGCTGCCGTGTTCTGTGCTGGCAGAACCGAACACCTCACACACACACAAACAGTGAAAATGCAGTTCCTGCAGCTTTACCCAGTGATGTGCAGCAGGGACTGCTGCCTTTGGGGGTTCAGGAAACAGCTTACAGTGACTGATCCTGTCTCATTTTCAAAAAAACCATGAATCACAGTAAAAGCAAGAATGCGTTTAAATCCAAGGAATCATCAAGAACATTTAATTCTCTCTCAGGTTTCACATGCATATGGTTCAGCCACCAAAAATCCGAACCACTCTTTAAAAAAACTTAAAAATTCAAAATCATGTTATTACAGCTGTCCCATAAAATACTGTAATGGTACAAAGTCATTTTATAGGGACAGCTGTGATAATATATTATGCTTGCAGAAAATCTTGAGCCAAAAGTTGTGCTACAGTATTTGCTTGATTTTTACTTATATTTTCTCTTTTAAGTGTTCTCCCATTAGCTGTACAAGTAAACTGATGATAAAGCAATATCAAACCAAAACTGACTGTCTATTTTGGCACAGCATGAAAAACTGCAGCACTCTCCTCACCGTGCCCCACACCAAGTGCCAGACATTTTTCTTCTGTAAATAAGGATCTTGTCCAGGTTATGGGCTAGAAGAATGTAAAGGGAAAGGTCTGAAATATTCAGACAGAATTCTGAAGCTTAAACTTTCAACATAGTTCTCAAAGCAACACGATGATATCAGTTCACAAATAGCTTAAGCAGAAGTCCAGCACAGTGGTAGCTGTCTCAGGCTACGTAACGGGCCCTTCAAAAGAGTATGAAGTAACAGAACTGAAATGTATTTGGCAAGATGCCACCACCCAGATGAGATCCCAGCCTCATGGATATGTACAGTACACAGCAATTCATCAGCTCATACTATGTGGCACTGACATTTCTTCTGTCAAACCAAAAATAGCTTTAGCAAAAGTAAATTGAGCCCACATGTGGAGCGCGGTAAGGCCTCAGCATGTTACACAAACTGCAGTACTTCCCCCCAAAAAAAAAATCAAACTCAAGTTGAGGAACAACAAATGAAACTTTCACATTCATCAGCAGCGAAGGAAAAGCTTTCTGGGAAGGAAGGAGACTCAGGATAGGGGTTCAGAAAATAAAAACTACACTACTGCTTTCCAAGTAATGCACAAGGAAGTACCAAAGCAGGCAGGCTTCCTCCCAGGATGCAGCACGTCACCACAGTTTCTCAAGCCTTCAAATTCCACGAAGACCTGGAGTATCTTGCCCTACAGAAGGGTACGTGCTAGCCCTTTGCACACAGCCCATCCACCCAAGCTGGAGAAAAAACACAGAAACCCTATCAGAGGTCAGATTCTAACTAGCAGCTTAGATGGATCTGAGGAAAAAAAATGGAAATTTAAAAAATAAAGAAGTTAAGCATAGGAATAGAAGCACAAAACTTACTTCAAGAATTCAGTTATTCAAGCAGAAGAACATTGATAATCAGACTTAACAGTGACTCAGACCTCCACCCTTCCTGGATAACTGACACCCTTTAGAGCTCCAGTATTTCCACGCTGGACTACGTAAATGAAATTAAGACATCACAAATATGCCTTCAGTGGCCAAACTCAAGCCCATGCAGGACATCTGCTAGTCCACTTCACAGAACATGGCTTCTATGTCCAGAAGAACCACAGTGACCACCTCCTTTGGTCTCCAGTGGAACACAAGATGCCAGACTGCCCTTGGATTTAAACTCCTGCTGAAGGGTTGCTTTAGCCTATTTTGCCAAGAGCCCAAATTTCAGCAACAAATTCTCTGCTAGGGTTGGAGTGGGCTTCAGGAAGTTCCTTATGTGCTAGGTGCAAGCTCTCTGCACTAGGAAGTGACACAAATCACACCAGTGCATCACTGCCAATTGGCAGGGCAGCTTCAGCCCCACAGCCAGGCCAGGCAGAGCTCACAGAAACACCCTGTCAAGCTTAGGCAGGGAAAAAAACCATGAATGAACAGCATTCAGAAGAAGAGCACTCCCTTAATCTGTATTTGCATAGCCACTAATACAACAAAGCCCATGAAGAGTTCAGTTTTTAAACAATATCACAATGCAAATATTTTCCTGCTGGCGCCTCTGCCGTCCCCGAGGAGCCGGAGCTGCCAGCCGTGCCTCACACCTGTCTGGCCATGGAAAGGTAAGGAAGAGAGGACTCCCCCAAGACTGGGGCTCCTGCACACAGCAAGGGTAAATGGTTTAGCACATCAAGAAGGTGTCTTACTCCCAAGGAGGAGGTAGAAGCAGAAAGCAGGACAATGTACTTCAGACCATGATGAAGTAACATCTGCTCCCTACAGAGGCAACAACATTTAAAGATAAAGACCAACACTCTAACATTCTTAAAGTACCTTGAGGGACTTCTCCCATCCAAAGGCACTCTGGACTTAAATTCTGAAAGAGCTTTAGAGAAACACGTTGACTTCAGCATTATCTTTTACTCTTCATCTGTCTGCTCTGTGAAGAACCCAAACAGAAAAAAAAGCCTTTTGAGACATCTCATGACTACTCCAAACACAAGTGTTTGCTACATCTACAGCCTGCCTGGGTCAATCAGTCACCTCTTGCAAGAGACCAGACTCTGTCTCTTTCTCATGTCATCAGCATCCCCACCAAACCCAACATCTAATGCACCTACTTGGAAAAGTTTATTTAGTGGGAACCCTGCCACTCTGAACAGTTCCATTAGCCTGGGTACAACTCCCATGAAAACTCTCAGCAAAATGCAAAGCACACACCATTCCTGGCTTCCCAGTCCTGCCACCTGCCTACAACTTGGTCTGGAGACTGTGTGGGCTGAGGGATGAGGGCATTTGAAGTCTGACCTGGCTCACTGCTCAGTCCTGTGATCAGCCACTTTGACATGAAGAAGGTGGGGTAAACAGGGTGGGGAAGAGGTTGATACAATCTCCCCTTTTGGCAGCAGTCCGAGCAGATCCAGTATTTCACAAACCACATCCCGAGTTGGGCAGTCATCACTGTTACCCAACTCACATGAGACAAAATCCTATTTCTCAAATCAGAAATGCAGAAATCTAATGTGATATTTGTCAAGCAAGCACGTGTTTCAGATTTGAAACCACTTCATATGGTGAAAACTCTCTGTATAAAAACCACTTTATAGGGTCTTCTATCAGAGGCTGCTGAAATCCCACCGAAGTGCATTGAAGAAATTAATCAGAACACTTCAGTCTGATTTAAGATCTTTCTTTTGACAGCCATCCAACACACAGAAGCACATCTCTAAGAGTGCACTGGGACTACCTACATGAGCTTTATGTTCACTTCCAAGGTTTTGAAAAAAATCCAAACAATGACATTAGATCCATTCCCTGGCATGACACTGCAAAGGACATTTCTGTTAAAGCATCTGTGCCAGCAAAGCCCTGAGCACAGGAGCTATACACAGGGGGTTTTCAAGGAGTTTGACATAAACTGCACTGGAAATGATTGATGCTGGGTAGATCTGTGAGGGCCTTCCCACAATTGCCATTTGGCACTAGAGTACTGCTCTGCTAGTTGAAATTACAAACTCCCCAGAGGTGCCAGAGGACAGCATTGAGGCCAGGAGCTGAGGCAGCAAGCAAAACCACACAAAGCCAATA
Source organism: Pyrgilauda ruficollis (assembly GCF_017590135.1). Classification (NCBI taxonomy): domain Eukaryota; kingdom Metazoa; phylum Chordata; class Aves; order Passeriformes; family Passeridae; genus Pyrgilauda; species Pyrgilauda ruficollis. Next base: position 4,577,500 of record NW_024530599.1, read on the forward strand.
AAATTTGTAACAGCCCTTCATCAAGGCAGCCAGTACCTAACCCCAAGAGGTAAAGGAGTAAGCCTTACTGCATCCACAGGCAAATTGCTGAAATCAAAAATGGAAGACAATGAGAAAAAGGAAACAAGTGAATGTGCTGACAGACACCTGACGTGCTCTTTGTGAAGGGGAGAGCCTCCTGCCCAGGGCAGCAGCCTGGAGGCTTCATAGAGCCTCAGGCTGGGGGGTCTCAGAATCACAGAATCAACCAGGTTGTAAAACACCTCTGAGGTCACTGAGGGCAACCTATGACCCAACACCACCTTGTCAACTAGATCACGGAATTAAGTGCCATGTCCAGCCTTTCCTTAAACATTTCCAGGGATGGTGACTTCACCACTTCCCTGGGCAGCCCCTTCCAATGTTTAGTCACCCTTTCTGTGAAGAAATTCTTCCTAATGACCTACCTAAACCTCCCCTGGTGCAGTTTAAGACTATGTTTTCTCATCACTTGTCATCTGGGAGAAAAGCCTCACCACCACTTAGCTCCACTCTCCAGTCAGGAAGATGAAGAAAGAAAGAAGGTTCCCCTCGAGCTTCTTCTTCTCCAGGCTGAGCTATCACAGCTCCTTCAGCTAGTCCTAGCGCTCCGGACCCTCCCCCAGCTGCGTTATCCTTCTCCGGACATGCTCCAGACTCTCAGTGTCCTTCCTGAACCGAGGGGCCCCTCTCCCGGCGCACAGAGCCGCGGTGGCCCCCGCCCCGGCCGATACTCACATCCGCCCCACGCCCTCGTACATGCGGGTCTCGTCCACCAGCATCATCACCTCCGTGTCGGTGAGGTGCGCGTGCTTCTTGGTCTTGGTGAGCTGCTCGATCTGCAGGTCGGCCAGTTTCACCTTCTGCTGTGTGTCCATCACCTTGGCCTGCAGCTCCGTGAAGGCCTGGCCAGGGGAGAGCGCCGGGGTGAGGAGCGCCGGGGGACAACCGGCCCCGGGCTGGGGGGACCGGCCAGCGACGCCGGGACACGGAGGGAGACACGAGAAGGGGCACACAGTGGGCAGGACGCACAGTGGAAGGGTGGGACACAAGGAGGGCGCACACGTGAAAGAGAGACACGCGGACGGGGGTCTCGTACCTTCTTCAGCTCCAGATCCACGGGCGCCGCCATCTTGTCCACGCACGGCGCATGCGCAGAGGGGCGGGGGCAGTCAGGGCCCCACCCGCGGGCGGGACGCGCTGTGGGACCGGCCCCGACCGGCGCCGGCACCGGCACCGAGCGGGCTGGGCGCTGCTGTGGGACCGGCCCCGGCCCCGACACCCACCGGGCTGGGGGCTCCTCGCTCCAGGCCGCGCCCTGCGGTGCTCTCGAGGGCCGGCTACCCCGGTGGGGTTGGGGGCACGAGACCAGCTCGCCGGGCCGGCCCCGCCTGGGTGTGCCCGGCCGGAGGGGGAGAGCCATCCCTGCCTTCGCTGGGAATCACAGAATGTTAAGGAGCTGGAAAGGACCTTAAAGATCATCTCATCCCAAGTTCCCCCTACCCCGGGCAAGATCACCTTCCACTATCCCAGGCTGCTCCAAGCCCCATCTAACCTTGCCTTGAATAGTCCCAGGAATGGGGCAGCCACAGCTTCTCTGGGCAACCTGTTTCCATCCCTCACCACCCTCACAATAACGGATTTCTTCCATATAGCTAACCTAAAACTCCCTTATTTCAACTTGTGCCTATTACTCCTTGTCCTGTCACTGCAGTTCCTGGTGACGAGTCACTCTCCAGCTTCCTTGGAGGCCCCTTCAGACACTGGAACATTGCAATGAGTTCTCTACTCAACCTCTTATTCTCCACCAGAACAGCCCCAGCTTTCTCAGTCTGTCTTCACAGGGAAGATCCTCCACTCCTCTTACCAACTTTGTGGCTTCCTCTGGACTTGCTCCAGCAGTTCCATATTGTTCTTATGTTGGACACACCAGAACTGTACACAGTAGAGGGGAGGAATCACCTTTGACCTGCTGGCCATGCTCCCTTGGATGCAGCCCAGGATCCTGTTGGTTTCTCTCTGCCTCACGGCTCTCTAGCAGAGCCAGCAACTCCCCCGCTCTCACTTCCCCCCAGGGAAGAGGAAAGAACTGGTTTGGAGGTTATTTTTACTGCAAAGTAAGGAATCATTCCTGATCACTGTATGAAGTGATGCTTGCTGGAATTACCTCAGCTCCAGGAATCTGCCATCACCCCAAGAACAGCTAGGATTCCTTTCAAAAGGGGTGTGAGCCCACCTCTGGATTTTTTGGTTTTGCCAAATTAGAGAACCATCAAAACATTATTTGGGATCTTTAGGATAACCCTGCCCACCTTCCAGTGGATCAAGTTGCTCAAAGCCACCTTCAGCCTGGCTTTGAGCGCCCACAGGTTTGGGGCAGCTACAGCTTCTCTGGGCAACCTGTGCCAGTGTCTAAACAACAAATGCTGGCTTAAAACCAGGGACCATTCCCATTTGAAAGGATCATTGGCCAGAGTGGCTTTACTCATACCAGAGGCAGCTTTGCTTGGTGAGCAGACCCAAAAACATCGCACCCCTCCCAAAGTACCAGCTGGCAAAGATGAAGAAAATCTCCAAAATAATCCACATGGGGCCAAGCTGAGATGGATCCTGCCTCCAGCCCCTTACACCACACTGCTCCCCAAGGATAGCACAAGCTGATCCAGCAGCCCTGACCACACACTCAGGATCTCTGCTGCTGTTGGCAGTACCCCACCAGCATGGAATTGGTGCTGAACGCAGCCTTGAGAATTCTGACTCCTTTCCACCGCCATGATTAAATTAACAACCCAAGTGTTTGTTACAAAGTATTATTTATTAGAATATTACATTGCACTTAAAAAATAAGGGAGGTCTGACCCTGTCATCTTGACATACATGAAGGATGCAGGGCCAGACCTACAATAAATATAAATACTATGTACAGTTTATCTAAAATAAATATATAATTTAAAATGAAAAATATCTTGTTAAATAGCTGTTACCCTCCCCCCCCTTTCTGCGGCGAAGGAAGCCCCGAGCTCGGTCTCCTCCCTTTCACAGCTTGTTCCTCGGCACGTACTGCAGTGGACGGAGAGCCGCCGGGGAGCCCCTGTGCCCCCGGTCAGCGCCGCTGCCGAGCCCGCTCCGTCCCGGAGGTGCCACGGAGCTGCCGCAGCGCCGCCGCTGCCCGGGCAGCCCCGCCGGTGCCGTCCTGGCGCTCCAGCGAGCCCCCAGCGTGCCGCAGCCCCGTGCCGCTGGCGCCGCGGTCTCGCCCCTTCCAGGAGGTAGAAGTGCATTAGTGCCGACCCCTGCAAGAGAGAGGCGGGAGAGCTCACACCGCGATCCCGGGCTCTCTGCCACAGAGCAATCCCTGCGTGGGGCGACAGAGGTGCCGACCCACCCAGCCCGGCGGGAGAACCCCCGTGCCCACCCAAACCCCACTCGCCGCCCCTCGGGGCTGGACGAGGGAGGATGGGAACCAAGGTACCCCACCCACCACGCTCCCTTCCGGGGATCACAGCACTTTTTCCCCCGGACACACCCACCCAGTAACCCCCAGGGTAAAGGGGACAGTGAGGAAAGCCTTGTGCCAAGTCTCCTTCCTGAAAATTCAGCTTCTATGAACAGCTCAAATTCCCACCCCCAACACTGTGATGAACATGACAGAAATTCTCCAAAGGCATTACCTCATCCTCACACAGAACAATGATTTTTTTTTTTTTTTTTTAAGAAGAGAAGTAGCTGTAATATGTATGACCACATCTAACGTCAGGATTTAGGTCAGATTGGAGGAAGTTTGACAAATTTTCAGCACCCAGCCCCACAGCCACCCCTGGGACAGAGCACATATCCCAGCCCTGCCAGAAGAACACGGCATGAGCTGGCAGCAAGATCCCCCTGTGCCAAGCTGAGAGACATTGCTTTGGTGCAAGTAATAAGTAGAGTGGGAACGAAAAGGAAAGGGGTTTTTCACACATGTATATAAATAGATGCAATATCTAAGGAGGGGAAGTGACTCAGAGGGTCAGAGAGAGAGCAGAATGAGCGGGGGAAAAAAGCTAAACAAAACAGAAGCAGCTTCCCTACTACCAAACATCCCCAAAGCATGGAACACCAGCACAGAGCAGGGACTGGGGGTTAGAAAGAAGGACATATGAATGATAGGGGTGCCAGGGGACAGGATTTCAGCAGGAGGGGGAGAGAATAAGACTGGAGCCCCACAGGGCAGCCCAGACTCTCAGCCAGCTGCTTCTCCAGACTCAGGCTGCCTTCAGCTCCTGCCTAGCTCTGGCACAGGATCCACACAGCAGACCCAGCCAGCACAAACAGCAGAGCCCCCAGATGTCCATCAGCCACACTGCTGCCCCATGCCCAGCCAGAGGCTCACCTCGCCAGCACCTGGCATCCTCAGTGATTCACAGTGATGCCCAGCTTGATTTTCTCTTCGTTTTCTACGTCGTAGCCACCCCTCTTGTGACACCTGCGAGGCCAAGTAAAGGGATGCTCAGGGCATGGAGAAGCCTCTGCTCATCCTCCTCTTGCACATGATCTTCCCAGGGACACAGATCTGGGAGCTCAGTGCCATCCCACTCACCTGAGCATCAGCAGGGCTGCGATGATGACAAGACACAGGGAGGACAGGACAACAGCAACGACGGCCAGGGCTGTGGTGTGGTCGTACGCGCTGGGCGGGTGCTCCACCGGCAGTGAGAGGCCGTGGCAGCGCTCTCCGTGATAGCCTGGCTGGCATCTGGGCAAGAAGGAAACTCACAGAGGTCAGTGGTGAGCAAGGATGGGAGGTCTTGGGGTCCCCCACACCCCATGGGAAGGCAGTGCCTCTGTGCTCAGCCTTAACCAACACCCTGCCTATTCCCCTTGGCCCCACACCCCTGAGCTGGGAGGTCTGATGTCACCATCATCTCTATTGTACTGGTAAATTAAGCTTCTCCTGCACCTAGTGAAGACTCCTAGAAAGGTTGAGCTCTCCCCCAGTAGTAGAAGGCACTGGGGTCTGTTCTCTTTCCAGTCACACCCCGGCAGGTTGCTCAGAAGTGGGCACCTCTAGAAGTGGGAAGAGAGCAGCAAGGCAGCTTGGCCAGCGTTTCCCATGGAGCAGGATGTCCCTGCACACCCTGCCAGCTCAGAGGTGTCCCATCCCTGGAGACTTGGGAGGTTGCTCATGTAACAGAAATAACGCTCCACACAGGCTGGGAGGCTTCCAGCCCTCCCTGAGCCACATTGCACTGATGCAACCAGATAAATATATCCCTCTATATCCAGCACCACTGACCCTCAGGCTGATCTCCAAGCCGGACTCAGCCCAGCTCCTGGGCTCACAATGCCACACGCCAGCATCACCTCCCAGGCACAGCAGCAAGGCTGGGCACATGGCAAAGGTGCAGGACCCAGCTCAGCAGCATCCTTATTCCACCCTGTGTCCCAGGAAGAAACAGACCAGGAGACCCTGTGACAGTGGCACAGTCAAGCACCAAAAGCAGCCACAACCAAGTGACACCAGTCAACAGAAGGCCTCTTTAGCAGAGGAGATTGGGGCAGTTGGCCACTGTTACTAAAAACTCTGATGGCTCTGAGAGATGCCACCCAGGGACAGACCACCATGCTGAAGAGACGCAGCCAGCCCCCAAATCCCTGCTGCTTGCCTGTGTCCCAGTTTCTCTCCCCACCCCAGGGATCTGGGCAGGGGACACCTGGCTGTCCCAGTCCTAGGCCAGGGTGTCACAACCCACATTGTGCTGGGTCACCAACCCAAACTGAGCCTGCAAAGATGTCCCTTCACTGGCAGTCCCGAGTCCCCCATGCAAGGGCCCAACTTCATGACAGCTTCAACAGGGAGAAACCAGGGAGTTAGAGGAGCTCTGTGGAGCTTGATCCCTGCAGATTGCGGATCCTGTGGGCACCATAAGCCAGGGAGCTATTATCTTCCCTGGGCTCAAGGCTGGGTGGCTCAGAGGATTGATAGTGAAGAACAAAGCTTCTTACATATCTGCCAGCTCAAGTCCTGCCCACGTCAGTGGGGATCAAATATGCACCCCAGGGTATTTCCTGCAGCAGCAGCGCTGTATCCAGGTGCCCCAGCAGCAGGCAAATACTTTCTCCTTCACTTGCCTCATCTAGTCCCTGCTTGCTCTGCACCCCAGGGTGGGGGGCAAGGAGGGGTACATCAGGCCAAGGGACAGCATGGCTTTGGCAGCCTGTCCCCAAAGGTGCTACCTCCACTCCACTTTGCTGGTGGCATGGCAGAGATGCTCCTCCCACCTGCACTGATGTGCCCTGACAGATGCAGGAGCCAAGAGGTCTCAGAGTGGGGCCTTTACAGTGACAGGGTCAGGATGAGGTTTCCCAAATCAGACCTGCAGAAGCCCTCAGCTGCCAGACTCCAGCCCTACACACCATACTGCAGTCCCCAGCACAGCCAGAGCTCACCATGCTGGCAGGGAACCCTGGCTCTAAGGCCATGATAGGATTTGGGGAAGGGGTGGACACTTCTCAAGAATTACAAGTCAGAGTTGTCCCTGCATGGGTAGGGAACATACACTAAAAATATCTCCACTTTTCCTCTGCCCAGCTTGGCAAATTGAAAGAATCATGACTAAGGCTCCCCCGGCACAGGCACACGCCAGCAACTCACATGCAAGAGGGAGCTCCCAGCTCTCGGATGTACTTGCACTCGCCGTGAATACAGAAATCCTTGTACTTCCGCAGGCACGGGTCTCTCTTCTTCCCCAGGCCTTTGCCTTTTCTTCTTTTATTGCCGTTCCCTTTTTTCTTGGGAGTAACGAGGCCTTGAGGCTTTGACAGGAAGGCAACTGAAAAACAATTTCGGAAGGAGAGAATAGCAGTCAGATCAGCTCCACGTGCCAACCAAAGGGAAGGCAAAGCCACATCCCAGGGCTGCCACAACTGCTCAGCCCTGGCTCCCACAGCCCTTTGTGCTGGGAGCTGCCCCCGAGCCCGGGGTGGGGGGGCTTTTTTTTTTTTTCAGATCCTCACAAATATCATGGCCTTTCCAATTCATAAGAACAATTCTCAAGGAAAGAAGGGAGTTGGGCAGGGGGAACAGAGCTTTATACATCTCAAATGCTGCTATTATATGCACCAGTTTCCACTGAATACAGAACACTGCTAATTGCCCCTTTATCTGGCCTTTATTTCCCTGACAAGCACAGGCTTTTCTAAGACCCTATTCATGGCTCGGATGGACTCTCCTTCCCGTGGGCACAAGGATGCCTTACTCACCCCAGGGCAGGATTAAAAGAGCAAGCCTGCCTTAAGTTTTAGTTTTGCAGAGCCCAAGAGATGGTGAGGGCATCATTCCCATGAATTACAACGGTATGTTTTAATTGTGGTGCAGTAACCAGCGGCTTTTGGTGCCAGGCCAGCCCCCTGTCGGGTTGGTGGAAACCAGAGCACCAAGCTCCTCACCCAGACACAGCCCAACACTAGAACGGTACTGGAATGGTTTTTAAGGTGTGCAGATACCAAAACAAATCAGTTCCTAGCTTGATCTCACTAGGTGCTGAGATGTGGGAGAGCACTCACTGCTCCAAGGGGGATTTTTTAGCTCCCCCCGAGCTATGGTGCTCAGTAACCCGGGTGAATTAAGCCCGGGGCTGCTCAGGAAGGAGAGTACAGTGGAGTCCAACCTGGCAAGTTGTAACCTGTCCAGGTTACAACTCAACCACTTCTTCACGGAACCAGCGCCTCTCGTGCTGGCACACACTGGTTGCACACCTAGCAAAGTCATGTCGACATCCTCCACGCTGCGCCTGGAGAAAACCGATACTCCAGGAAACTGCGGCTCGGAGAAACCTCCGGATGAGGCTGACAGCAGGGGCTGCTCCGTCCCCTGCCTCTCCTGCCCTGAGAGTTATCTCCCAGTCACAGCCAACACACACACTGCTGCGTTTCCCGAGGGCCGAGTCCCACCCGGTGCGAGTGGCTCAGCCCGGTTTTGCCTGCTTTTTGTCACAGTCTGCTGGCACAGCCAGAAAGCAAAGAAAAACACGGAAAAATGGGAGGGTGAGCTGTACGGAGCAGAGCACGCTCCTGGTGCCAGGTACTGCCCTCGGCACGCCGCGTGTGCGAGGCACAGGTACATGTCACCCCCTGGGCCCGCGATGGGCCCCCGTCCAACCCCCGTGAGAGACACCGGGACGTTCTCTGCTGCCAGCCCGGGGCAAGGAGCCCGGCGTGGGTGCTCGGGCGCCCCAGAGAGCGGCAGTGCCCCCACCGCCCCCGTGGCGGGGCTGCCGGCTGACGAGCCCTGCCGCGGAATGAGGAGCAGCCGCGCGTGGGCGGCGGTGACTCACGGCGGTCCCCGCGCCACGGCCACCGCCGTGAGGGCAGCGCGGGACCCCGGACACGGCAACCCCGCCACGAGGGGCTCTATTGCCTCCCGGCCGAGCAGCTGAGACCTGAGACCCCCCGGAACCCGCCCTGCAGGGGACTTCAGGAATACGGACAGCTCCTGGCAGGAACGCCACTACTCCGTGCTGGTGCCCCACGGGCTACTCCCACTCGGGTCTGCTGCCGCCGGGGCTCGGTATCTGGGACTGCTCCCACCCGCCACTGCAAGTCCCTCCGAAGCGGAACCGGAGCTGCTGCCGGGGCACCCGCGGGACTGAGCCGAGCCCAGCCCGGCACCTTCGCGACCTCTCCGGTTCCGACTGCCCCCAGCCCAGCCCGTCCCGCGACCCTGGCCCCGCCCTGGGACCCCTTATCCCCTCCATACCTCTCGGCAGCTCACTGAAGTCGTCCCCCGAGGCCGCTCCGCCGCCCTCCTTCTCCGGGCTGCCGCCGAGCAGCGGGGCCGTGGCCGGGACCGGCACCCCGCCGCCGCCGCCCTTGTGCAGCACCTCGTTGTGCAGCTCGTCCCGGCGCAGCCCACCCGCCGCCGCCGAGCACACTGCAGAGAGAGTGGTCAGGAGTGGGGGCTGACACCGCCCTGCCCAGGACCCCCCACACGGGACAGGGACCAATATTCCCGTCTGCTCGCACCCGGGACCAGGACCGCGTTGCCCGCGCCCAGGACCAGCCATGCCCGCATTGCCCAAGACCATCCCCCCACATGCTCGGGACCCTCCAGTCGAGCACGGCGCTGGGATGCGCTGCCCGCACCCAGGACCCTCCCCACGCGAGCCCGTACCTGCCGCCAGCAGCGCCTGGATCAGCACCGCCCGCCCGTCCATGACCCGCGGGCTCACACGTCCAGTCCCTGCCGCGCTCCGCTCGGTCCCGCAGCGATGCCCGCTCTCCGGCACGGCGGCCCCGCGGCGGGTAGAAAGCGGCGGACGGCGGGGCGGGGCGGGGAGGGGCTGAGCGACCGCCCCGCCCCCGGGAAAGGCTTCCCCACCGCCCCCGGGGGTGTCCCGTCGGCCGGGACCAGGATCAAGTCCCGGGACCTTGGCCCGGTAGGTTCTCCTCGCTCCGGAGGCGGGCCAGGGACCCAAGGGCCACCGCCGCCCCTTTGCCCGGTGCCGCTCCGCGCTGCGGGCCTGGCTGGGCGGCGAGAGAGCGAGGAGAAAAGGGTTTCTGCAGAGCGCCGAGGGCAGGAGGTGACCAGGGGAAAGTGTGACCCCAGCCAGGGGGAGAGGATGGTCCCTATGGTCCCCGTGGCTCCAGGCCCTAGCTGGCAGGTGGCCGAGGCGGCCCGAGAGTGTTGGGAGAGGGAGTGCACCTTACAAAATGAGCATCAGGTGGGAGGCAGCACCTCAAGAGTCAGGGCTGCGCCTCTTCCCGGCCCTGGGGATGGGATGACCCTCAGAAAGGGGACAGACTGCCGTCCATGTGCCACTGCACCAGTGGTGGGTCGGGGAGGTGGTGGCAATCTGAGATGGCAGCAGAGACCCTTTCTGTCCCTAAGGCCCCATTTATGTCCCTGTGCTGCCCAAGTGATGGAGTCACTGCCTCATCTCACAACACCCCCCTAGCCAGCCACTGTCCTTGTCCCTGTCCCAGCCTGCTGTGTTTGGGCACTGCCAGAGCTTCCCCATGTCCTTCACCATGCTGGCAACCATGTGTTGTGTTTGGCCCCATCCTCAGCACAGGTGACAGTGCAAAAAATGTCACTGATATCAGTGCTGGGCAAGTGCAGGGTCCTGCCCCAGCTCTCCTTTGGGCCAGCAGAGGTCCCTGGTTGGTTCCTTGAGGTCCCGAGGTCCCAAGCCCCCCGCCCATGGCTGGTTTGGGCTCAGCTAGGCATGAGCAAATATTCCTGCCATTGTTGTTACTGTCTCCAAGGAATACCACCGGATCTGGCACAACCCCCCCCCCTGCGCTCACACCCTCCTTCTTGCTCAGACTTGACTTTTGCAATTGTTTGCTGGATGTTTTTCCTTCCGCCTCCTCCGGCCATCAGGAGCCCAAAGCCTCTGGCAGTGGAGTTGGGTGGTGGCACGGGCGAGGGGCTGTGTCCCTGGGCAGTTCTGCACACTGGTTCCTGGGGAGGCCCCCATGTGGAGATGGATTTTTTTGCCCCTGCCAGTCCCCCACCACATCCCCAAGGCCAGGCTGGGCACGTGTGGCAGCGTGTGTGGGCAGTGTTTGCCAGCTGCCCTGGCACCTCGGGAGAGGGAGGCACCAACTCACGTCAGCTGCCAGGGAGGCAGCTGGCACAGAGGACTGGCAGCAGGCAAGGGTGGGGGGATGTGTGCAGGCTGCTGACCTGCCTGGCTCTGCTTCCTGCCTCTGCCTCCTGCTTCCCCTTCCCCTCTGCCTCCCACAGCCTCCCATGACCCCTTCCCACCTCCTGCAGCCCCTCACAGCCTCCCTGCCCATGCCTGCTGCCAGTCATGCCCCATCTCATGCTGCTGAGGTGGCCCCCGCAGGAGGCAGAGGTGAACCCCAGGAAGCTCTGGGAGACTCAGGGCATCCCTGATGCTCCTTATCGATGAGTCCTTCTGCCAGGGGTCTCCCCATGGTCCCCACCCCAGCTAAGGGCACCCCTCCACACACCATGGTACCCACTGGTATGGCAGAGCAAACAGCCTGGACACCCTGGGCCAGATCCTCAGTCTCAGTTCCTGCCAGGCAGGTACCAGACCTCAGGAACCCACGCTCCCACCCGCCCTTCCCCAAAACGTGACTCTGCCGTGGTGGTGGCTGGCCCTGCTCCAGCTGCTCCTGGGGCTGGATCCTGTCGGCTCCAGCGGGCCCCAGCACAGCCGGCCCGTGCCGGAGCCGCGGGTGTTTGCGGTCCCGCCGCCGTGTTTGCAGTGCACACAGCCCCGCGGTTCGTTCGCGGGGGCCGAGGGGCCGAGCGTGGTGGCGGTGGGCATGGCACGGGCACAGCGAGCACCGTGGCTGCTCTCTGCTGGCAGCGCTGTGCAGGGCCTGCCATGTCCCTGTCCCTGCAGGATGCTGCGGCTGTGCCCACGTCCTTCCCCCTCCATCCGCTCACCGGCTGCAGCTCACGCAGAAGCCTTCTGATCAGCGGCACAGCCCCGAAGCCCTCCCAGCCCTTTCCGTCAGCCCTGCCACTCGCAGCCCCTTATTTCCCCACTCTGGATTTGCTCAGCGGTGCCACATCCTTCCCCAGAGCATGTCCCCATATCCTCTTTTCCAGGAGGAGCTGCCATGGGCTGTGTCACCCCTTCTGCCATGGGCACAGCATCCTTGCACAGGCACAGATACTGCCACCAGCTCTCCAGGGCTGGCCCTGCCACCCCCTCACCAGCGCCTTGCAGGGTGCAGACAGGGCTGGGAACACACGAACATCCCTGTCCACCCAGGTGACCTGCAGGAGGTGGGTGGGTCCCCGGGTCCCTGGCCTGGGTGGGCAGCTGGACATGTGGCAGGACAACCTTACTGGGACCTGTGGGGCTGACCCTGCTGTTTTGGGATGTTTGTTTTGGGCTTGGCTCCTGTGTATTGGTTTGTGGCCAGTTTAAACCTGTTCACAGCTGTTATAAGGTGTGGGATGAGTGGGATCCTGTGAGTGCTGGAGGGGAGCTCACGCCTGTGGCTGCCGGTGCTGGTGGCCATGCAAGCCCACATACCCGGGGCGGGTGGCACGGCTCTCCAGGCAGCAGACAACTGCTCACAGCCCAACCCTGGGCTGTGCAGCAACCCTGGAGCTCCCTCACAGGCTTTCGGCTGCAGCATCTTCCCCTCCAGCACGGCCACAGCGGCCCGGCAAGCTGGTGCCGCCCTGCAGTGGGAGGAGAGGGGGGACGTCACCTGCCCGCTGCTCTTCATCCAGCTCAACCAGCTCCTCAGCACCCCGGCGGGGCTGGAGTGGAGGGAGATGGCCAGGTAGGCACACCTGCGAGAGCCAAACTGCTGGGCCACGCTTTGGGAGCCCAGGGCATGTCCCGAGGCTGGCCGCTCCCCGCCTCAGCCCCAAGGCAGGGCTCTGCCCCGCCAGTGCACAGCTGGGCTGACTTAATTTCATGGCAGAGGGCAGGATGTCAGGCAGGCCAGGCACAGCGACCTTCCTCCTGCTCCTCTCTGTTGCCTCTCCAAAGCTCCAGCGGCTGCGCCGGGGCTGGGATGTCCCCGTGCCCCCTGGCACCCTTCCACCCGCCGGCAGGGGCACAGGGACACGGGCCACAGGAGTCTGGCGACAGCAAGGGGTCTTCACCCGGGGTCGGAGTGTCTGTGGGACCAAAGCGGCCGCGCTGCGGCTCTCCCCGGCAGCCAGCCCGTTGTGCCCGCACGGCTGCCCCTGGGCAGGAGCCTGCAGCGCCGGGCCCGCTCTGCCCGTGCAGCACGGCCAGCGCACGCGGCTGCGCGCCCACCCACGGGGACAAAGGGGAGCTCTGTCTGTGCCCGGCGTTAAAATATTTGGCATGGCCCGAGCGTGAAAACAGCTCAAGACACTTCTGTTCTGACTCCAGCAAGTGTTGCTAATGGCAGGGCCGCCCCCAGCCCCAGCCCAGCTGGGGGAATGGATGGGCTGGGAGCAGCCCTGTGGAGAATGGCTGGGGGTGCTGGTGGGTGACAGATGGGACACGAGCCAGCACCGTGCACTGGCAGCCCAGAAAGCTGAGTGTATCCTGGGCTGCACCACGGGCACCAGGGTGAGCAGGGGTGCTCCCCCTCTGCTCTGCTTTTTGGGGACTGCCCTGGGGCACCACATCCAGCTCCTGTTGAAGCACATCCAAAGGAAACCATGGAAATGATTCAAAGGCTGGAACAGCTCTGTTGGGACAGCTCTGCTATGGAGACAGGATGAGGGAGGTGGGGTGTTGTTTAGCCTGGAGAAGACAAAGATCAGGGGAGACCTTAGAGCCTCTTGCAGTGCCTAAAGGGGCTGCAAGAGAGCTGGAGAGCAACTTTGGACAAGGGACTGGAGTGACAGCACAAGCAGGAATGGCTTCCCACTGCCAGAGATCAGTGTTAGATGGGATATTGGGAAAAAAATTCTTCCCTGTGAGGGTGGTGAGGCACAGATTGCCCAGAGAAGCTGTGGCTGCCCCATCCCTGGAAGTGTCCAAGGCCAGGCTGGAAGGGGCTTGGAGCAAACTGAGATATTGGAAAGTGTCCCTGCCCATGGTGGAAGGCTTGGAATAAGGTGAGCTTTAAGGTCCCTTCAAACCTGAACCATCCTGTCACCTCATTATGGCTGGAATTCTCCTGATCAGACCTCAGAGAGGTGTGGGTCTGCAGGAATGAGGACATGACCACTTTGTCTGCCCAGCTGTCCCTACGCCATGAACCACCTGCAGGCCCCTCTGAGCCACCCAAACCCCTCCCTGCCAGTGCCAGCCCCATGCTAAGCCCAAAGATGGACCCAGGCTTTAGCTCCCACTGCTGGCATGGGGCACAGGACCTACCCTGCCACTGACCCCCCACATCTCCCTGGCCAGGTGGATCAAGTTTGAGGAGAAGGTGGAGGACGGCGGGGAGCGCTGGAGTGCACCCCATGTCCCAGCTCTGCCCCTGCACAGCCTGTTCCAGCTGAGGACATGCCTGCAGAAGGGGACAATGCTCCTGGATCTGGATGCCACCAGTTTCAAGGAAATAATTGGTACATGAGTAATGCAAAGGTCATCTCCTGGGATGGGCTGGTCACCAGAGGGGGCAGGCCACCAGGAGGTGCCTATAGAACAACACTGATAAGTGACACAGCTGGGTATCTGGGGGGTTCTCTGCTACTCCAGCTAAGGGGGTTTTCCCCTGGGCAACTCCCCAGTGGGCAGGAAGACTCAGAGCTGTCCCTGTCCCTGATGCAGACAAAGCACTTTCTGAGCAGCCTGAGGAAGCAGAGCTGCAGCCTGCACTGAGGGAGCGCCTGGCAGCCCTCCTGCTCCTCCAGCCACAGCATCAGCCTACAAAATCCCTGCTGCAGCTCCTTGCCGAGCTTGGTCTCTCTCCCTGCCGAGGTAGGAAACGCGGCTGTCCCACCAGGCATCCTCCCGCTGCCTCCAGCCCAGGGCAGTACCCACGCTGGCCTTTCAACTGCACGTAGATTTTACTTCTTTCTCTCTTTCTTTGCAGGGAAAGCCAAAGGCAGGTCTGAGCCCAGAACCCAGGTCTCCAAAATGCCTCTTAAGGAGCAGGTACGGCAGCGTGGAGCTGGGCTGGAGCAGCTACTGCACCCTGGATGCTCAGCACAGCATCCTGAGTACCCAGCTGCTGCATCCCTTTCCTTTCAGCTCAGAAACAGATTCAAGAAGAAGGTCCCACAGGGGGCTGAAGCAGCCCATGTTGCTGTCGGGGAAGTTGAATTCCTGGAAAAGCCCTTCACTGCCTTCATTCGCCTCAGGCATGGGGTGTCCCTTGGCTCACTGGCTGAGGTTTCTCTTCCAAGCAGGTAACAGAGCACGGCTGATGGCCCAGTGCCCTCCTCCATCCCTGTCTCCCCATTTCCCCCACATCAGACAAGGCTTTGCTTGTCCAAAGCAAAGGGAATGGCACCCAGTGCCACGTGCAGTCCCAGAATCCTGTCTCACTGCTTCCCCTCCTGCTTTTCCCAGCTTCTTAGGAGCACTCTAGAATGGGCTGAGTGTGGAGTTGGGCAGCCTGGAAGGGACATCCCCTGGGTCATTCCCCCTGGGCTCTGCATTCCCTGTCCCTAGCTGGTTCTGAATGCTCTCCACCTACTGCCGGAGCGTGGGGCCTGGCGGCGGGGGCAGGATGCAGGTTTTTAGGAGACTCTTGTCCTCCCGCTGTTCTCCTGAGTGGTGAGATGGGGTGGGCACAGAGGAGCAGGGCAGGAGGTCCCCATGGTTTCTCCGCGGCTGAAGAATGCATCCTCCAAAGCCGTGAGGGAAAACGGGCAGTGTGCCTTCAGCTGAGGACTTCCTTAGGAAGTGCGCGGAGGAAGCAGGCGGGGATCAGGAGGGACATTGCCACCTCCTGGTCACTCTGCCCAGAGCACCCGTCCCCAGGAGCTGGGAGGAGCAGGACAGACATCCACCCACCTCTGCTCTCTCCTCCGCGGGAGTTGGGTAGCAAGTCCCCGTGAATGTCCCAGTGTCTCGAGGGTTTCACGATAATCCCCGGCCCTACATTTTCCTCCCCAAAACCAGAGGGCAGGGAGACCTTGCCCCTGCCATCCCTTTGCCCAGGGTGCCATCCCCTTTGCTGGCCATGCCGGGCTGTCCCACAGGTGCAGCCACTGCCTCAGGGCTGTCTCTCATCCAGATCCATCTCTAGGGCCTTAAGGTTTTCCCATCGCCTTTGTGCAGCAATCCCATGTGGGTGAAAGCAATCCCATATGGCAACTGTCACCTCTCATCCCTTTGGAGCAGGCTCCAGAGGCCTCCAGCATTGGGGCGTTCTCTCAAGTCCCACGTGCATGGCCAGAGGAGTTTCCCTGCTCCCTCTCTGGGGCTTTGCTCAGGGTGCAGTCACTGGAACTGCTTGACAATCTCAGGCTTTCAGGACTGTAACCATTCCTGCCAGCTTTGGAAAGGTGTGGAGGATTTCTGTGGATTGTCCCTCTGGAGATTTTGCACCATCCTTTCAATTGTGGGATTTTTACCATATTTTATCAAGGGCTCTGAGCTCTCTTTTGAGTGTCCTCCCATGTCCCCAGAGTCCTGTCAAACCTGCTGTCTGTGCTGCTGGCAAACTCACCTTCTCTAACACACCAGCATCCTGCCTGCGAGCAACATTCCCAGGAAAATTATGCCAGAGACACCTCCAGCTGAGGATTTCTCCTCCTCTGTTCCAAAGACTTGTTCCCCCCCTCCCCACACCCCAGTCTGGATTTCTGCAGAGCCTTGTCATCCATCCAGGGTCCTGGTATCCCATGGTCTCCGTGAGGTTGCCATGGAGTGGCAGCAGACACTTCAGACATGCGTCTTGTCTTCTGCCCCCAACCCCACTTTTAGGGTGGCAGAAGCCCCCCAGGCTGCCCAGCCCCCATCCCCACATCCCCCCCAGAGAGGCATCCCCTGGAGGGGAGAGGGCTGCCCTGGAGATGTGCTGTCTTGCCACAGGTTCCTCTTCATCCTGCTGGGCCCCCACGGAGTGAAAACCTACCACGAGGTTGGCAGGGCCATGGCCACACTGCTGACAGATGAGGTGAGCCTGGCACAGCATTCAGGGGACACCAGGACTCCTCTCCTCTGCAGGCTACAGTGGAGGACAGAGGATGGGGCAAGCTGGTGGCCTGCCTTCCCCAGGATAAAAAACCAAAAGCTTGGGTGGGTTTGCAGGATGTAGGGCACCTGTTGCCCTGAAGTGGGTGGGTTTGTTTCCTGGTGATGGCTGCAGGCTGGGAGGAAGGTTCCAGGTGGATGAATGAAGGGACATGATGGCTAAACCATGGCATCTCCCCACAGCTCTTCCAAAGAGTTGCCCGGCAGGCTGAGCGCCGACAGGACCTCATGGCAGGGATGGAGGCATTCCTGGATGAGCTGATTGTACTTCCTCCTGGGAAATGGGACCCTGGTGCCCGAATTCCTCCACCAAGCCATCTGCCAGCTCCATGCAGGAGGTGGGCTAGAGGGAGGGCACCCCAACCCCTACCAGCCCCTCTGCAGGGTCCTGCAGGGATACCTCTGTCTGTGACACTGGAACTTTTATCTCCATGGGGATGAAGCTGCCCAGGAGCTAGGGGATCCTCCCAGCCAGGCCCCTCCACAGCTCCCTGCTTTGGTCCCCCTGCTGTTAGTCCTGCTGTCCCACTTGGCAGCAGATGGCAAATCCCCTGCAAAGGGAGCTGATGGGAACACTGGGATGCAGCACTCACGTGTGAAACTCAGCCTCTGAGCAGGACACCCCAGGCTCTGCCCAGCTCCTACACTAAAACCAGTCCTGCAAGGGCTGGCTCCAGAGCTTGCCAGAGGAAATCATGGTTGAGTTGGAAGAAACCTTCAAAGATCTTCATCTTCCATGTCTCCTCCTCTTCCTGATCTTTCTCCTCTCCATTATCAGGGGATGCACAAGCCCTGTTTGCACCCCTGTCCTCTCTCCATTCTCCCTTTCCTGTCCTGGTGTCCCCTAAATGCAGCTGGGTCCTGAGGGTCCCAACCTGCAGCCTGTTGTCTCAGGCTCTGCTCTGCCACAGGACCACTGTGAACCCACTGGACCAGCAGCATGGTAATGGGGACATGACAGCAGCAGGGGACAGAGCCAGCCCAGGGCACGCACGCTCTGGGGAGGAGCTGGAGAGGACAGGCAGGTCAGTGTGTGGAAGGGCAGTGGGAGGTGCAGCAGGGGGCTGGATTTGGGGCAGGTCACTGGTTTCTCATGGTTTCACCATGTCCAAGCCCCTCTGAGTTCCTGTACCCAGGGGAAGGGACAATCCCTTGCTGTGCAGCTCTCTGTGGGGTGTGCTCTGAGACCTCCCTCCCCCACCCCAGGCTTTTTGGGGGCCTGCTGCGAGACATCCGGAGGAAGGCACCGTGGTATGGCAGCGACTTCTCCGATGCCCTGCACCCTCAGTGCCTCTCAGCAGTGCTCTACATCTACCTGGCGACAGTCACCAATGCCATCACCTTTGGGGGCATGCTGGGGGATGCAACTTCCAACATGCAGGTCAGTGTGGCCTGGGGTGCCTGGTACCAACCCTACTCAGCCCAGCCCAGAGAGCCCCTGGGTGCCCACCTCCTACCAGCATCCCCAGGACATCCTGAGCATTGCCTGAATTCTGCCTCCCTCCCCCGTGGTCCCCAGCACTGACCCTGTCTTCTTCTGTGCTGCTGGGGGAGCAGGCCCACAACACTCCTCCCTGCCATGTGCCTGGCACCTGGCACCCCTTCCCTGCATTTCAGGGGGTGCTGGAGAGCTTCCTGGGCACAGCCTTTGCTGGCTTCATCTTCTGCCTCTTTTCGGGCCAGCCCCTGACCATCCTGAGCAGCACCGGCCCCGTGCTTGTCTTTGAGCGCCTCCTCTTCTCCTTCAGCCAGTGAGTTCAGTGCCAGGGACGGATCCTCAGCCCTGTTGGTGGGGGACACCAACACTCCAGGCAGGGGTCACTGGCGAGGCTTTCAGTCACCCTTTCCCCCAGGGATCACAGCCTGGACTACCTGGAGTTCCGCCTCTGGATTGGGCTCTGGGTGGCCTTTTTTGGCGTGGTGCTGGTGGCCACCGAGGCCAGTCACCTGGTGCGGTACTTCACCCGCTTCACCGAGGAAGGCTTCTGCGCGCTCATCAGCCTGATATTCATCTACGACTCCCTGAAGAAGATGCTGAGCCTGGCAGATGCCTTCCCCATCAACTGGCAGTACCGGCTGGACAACATCACCTCCTACAGCTGCACCTGCAACTTGTCCAGCCCCGGTGAGCCCAAGCAGCTGTGGGCGGGTGGGGAGCAGGAAGCTGCTGCCCCAGGATGCCACTGGGAACCTGTTTCCTGGCTGGATGGGGGAAGGCACTGGAGAAGGAGGCTGTTTAATCCCATCCTCGCCTGCCTGACCACATTGCAGTGTCCTCCTCTTCCCTCCATAGTCTGTCAACCTATTCCTGCCTCCCAGAACTGCCCAGGAACCAGGCAGGACAGTACAGGGAGCTAGGAGAGCCTTGGCCCATCTCCTATGCCTCCAGGATGGGGGATGTCACAGGGTGGAAAGGGACACCTGGATGGGTTCACTCTGCCATTTCTAGCCCAGTTTGTAAATCAGGGGCTGTTTTCGGGGGCTTGAAGTCATGACCCTGGAAATTACATGACCCGCACTGACCCTGTAAATGAGACGTACACCGTGTGCCAAAAACATCAGTGCTGGCCAGCCTGGGATCAATGGTGCCTCTGAGTGTCCAGTGCTTTAGCCAAGCCCTTCACAGGGACATCCCTCCCTTGGTGTTTCCTGGACATCAACCAGCACCAGGGTCTCAGAGGTCACATGGGTCCAGCACCCTGAGCCCTCAGGAAGAGCTTGAGGACCCAGCCTGATGGCAGCATCAACCCAGTCATCCTGATGAAATCAGTACCAACCAATCTGCCCCCTGTCACTTTGCAGGTCACAGCTCAGCAGGGAATGACACGTCGCTGCCCTCACCCCTGGCCACCTGGCAGGTACAGCCCCTGCTCCCAGGCAGGCAGGTGAGGTGCTGGGGAGAGCCCAAGGTGTCCATGTGTGACCCCCTCCTCACTGCCCACCTTGTCCCTGCAGCCTCCTGCCACCCCAGCAGGGCTGAGCAGGACCCAGTGCCTGGATCAAGGTGGGCATCTCCTGGGTACCAGCTGCCAGTACGTGCCCGATGTCACCCTCATCTCCTTCCTGCTCTTCGGGGGCACCTTCCTCCTCTGCACCGCACTCAAGCGCTTCAGGAGCAGCCGCTACTTCCCTGTGGGGGTGAGCATCTTTCAGCCACCCCAGTGACATGGCCACCTGTCCCACAGGTGTGGGGATGGCTCTGGGTGCTGCATTTCAAGGCTGCTCATGAAGCAGCCCCCACCCCTTCCAGCCTGGGCCAAGCCCTCTCCATCTGCAGGTGCGGAAGCTGGTGAGCGACTTCGCCGTCATCCTGGCCATCCTCGCCTCCTGCGCTGTTGATGCTGTCCTGGGCCTGGAGACCCCCAAGCTCCTTGTCCCCAGCGAGCTGAAGGTGCCAGCAGGGTGGGCACAGCACTGTCAGGGTGTGGGTCTGTGCCCACCACGGTAGTCATCCCACTGTGCTGTCACCGTCGTCCTCATCACTGGCTCCAGCCCTACAGGGGTGCAGGCTACACCCCAGGAAATGAGAAAGGGTTGAGCACAGCTGATCCCATGCACTATAAATAACCTGGCTCAGACCTGCACTGTTCAGATCACACTGGAGCAAGAGCCACAAGCTCAGCTCTGGGCTTGGGCTACTCACCCTGGGTGTGGAGTGGGGCTGGCAGCGCTCCAGAGCAGCCAGTGTTCACCACCACCTCCTTGGGCTCACCATCATCACTGCCCAATGCCACCTCTTCCACCTGCTGTCACAGGCACATGCCCAGCTCCTGGCTTGTGGTGTCCAAGAACAACACCCTGCTCTGTCACAGCCAGGTTGTCCTTGTGGGGGGCTGGTGGGTCAGCAGCATCCCCAGGATGATGAGGATGCTCTTCCACCCCCGAGGTGGGGATCCCTGGGTGCCTGTAGGACTCCAGCCTGGGCACCTGGGGCTGGTTCCATCACCCGACTGCACTGCACACCCCACAGGTGGGTGGCAGCTGCCATGACCCTTCTGCTCTCCACAGCCCACAAACCCAGCACGGGGCTGGATCGTTTTCCCCTTTGGAGCCAACCCATGGTGGGTCTGCCTGCTGTCCGCGGTGCCTGCTGTCCTTGTCACCATCCTTATCTTCATGGACCAGCAGATCACAGCTGTCATTCTTAACCGCAGGGAGTACAAGCTGCAGGTGAGCAGGGGGACAGGGAAAAGGCAGCACCAGCCAATGGGGGAGGATCCAGGTCCTGGCTGGGCCCCATGGAAGCAGTCAGGGGGGAGCAGAACCCCAAACTGGCCAGGAAAGTGGGAAGATGTCCCCAGCCCTGCTGCCTTTTCCACTGCAGAAAGGAGCAGGCTTCCACCTGGACCTCCTCTGTGTCTCCCTCCTGATGGTTGTCACCTCTGTCACTGGCCTCCCCTGGTATGTCTCAGCCACTGTCATCTCCCTGGCACATATGGAGAGCCTGAGGAAGGAGAGTGCAACCTCAGCCCCTGGCGAGCACCCCGAGTTCCTGGGCATCAGGTAAACAACAAGCCTGAGCTGACCCCTTTCCCTGTGGCCATCAAAACTGCAAAGAGCAGAAACCCTGCGGCTAGGGGGGCAGGGAGGGGGTGGGCTCCCAAGCAACCCTGGGCACCTGTGACACCTGTGCTGCCACCACAGGGAGCAGAGGCTGACAGGCCTGGCTGTCTTCATCCTGATGGGAGTCTCTGTCTTCATGGCACCCGTGCTCAAGGTAGGAAGCCTGGCCGGGATGGCCTCTTTTCCTAGGCAGGGGGTGGCCATCCCCTGCAAGGCTGGAGGTTCCTGACCCACTGAAGCAGCACAGGAAGCCTGTGTGGCAGGCAGGAGCTGTGCCCTCTGTGGGTATGGACTGCACCAAGGTTTTGTGTCCAGTGCACAGGAGGGCTGGCACACAAGGCACTGTGGCCCCATGTCACCTGTCCATCCTCCCCATACATATCAGGGTCCTTGTGCTCCCCAAACACACCCCAGCACTACCTCTCCACACTGCCACATGGATGACCTGGCTGCTGCTGGCTTTCACCTGCTGCCACTGCCATACTGGGAAAAACCCTTCCAGTGGCCCTGCATTACATGTGGGCAGACAGTAGGACTCTTTTCCTCCACCTCTTTCCTCACCTCTGAGGCTGGTCTCATAGAGCCTTTGATACAGGATCCTCCCAGCATCCTCACTTCCCAGCTGGATTTGATGCAAGAATAGTTAGGTGGGTCAGGAATGGCTGGGTGGTCATGGCCAGAGATTTACAGTCAGTAGCCCAATGCCCAAATGGAAATGAGTAACAAGTGGTGTCTTCCAAGTGCTCCTACTGGACAAATACTGTTAAGTATCTTCATCAGAGACATACATAGCACATTTGCAGACGGCACCAAGCTGAGGTGCAGTGACACACCTGGGGGATGAGATGCCACCCAAAGGGACCGTGGAGGACATGGGCTCATGTGAACCTCAACTACTGATGCCAATAAGGCCAGGCTGGGCTGTTGGGAATAAAGGAGGCACGGGCTGTGGACACACAAGCAGGTTTTTACATGAGAGGGCACTGAGCAGGGACAGACCCCCGGGGAACTGCCCTGCTGATGCACCACCCCACTGCCTTGCAGCACATCCCGATGCCGGTGCTGTACGGGGTGTTCCTGCACATGGGGGTGACGGCGCTGAACAGCATCCAGGTGAGGGAGGGCTGCACTGGGAAGGGGAGCTGTGCTTTTGGGTGGGGAGGAGGGGCTTTGCTCAGTAACAGCTGCCACTGCACAGCATAGAGCTGTCTCCCACCAGGCCCAGCACAAGGAGGCAGAGAGGGACCTTTCCAGGGCAAAGGAAAGGGAAAAAGAAGGGCTCTGGGATGCTGAGCAGCAGGAGAGTCTTGTGCACTGCTGGATCAGGTGGTTTGGGAGAAGTGGGACCAGTGGGTAACACAGACTTGCTCTCAAAGCAACAGGGACTTCCTCACCTGGGAGCTGCAGGCAGAGCTGGGACATGACAGTCCTTTGGTTCTGGTATTGCTGCTCATGTGCCAGTTCTCTTCTTCTCCCAAGAAACCAACAGAGGGGAAAAAAAACCTCTATTCCAGAATTATCTACACCACTTTTTCCTCTAAATAGTACAGTTTCCTTGCAATTACCCTGCTCTAGATGACAGGCTGGGAAACTCCCACCCTCCCTCTGCTTGGGAAACCCAGAGTTATGCTCTGGAGGAGGCTGCAGCAGTTTCCTGTGAAGTGAGGGGGATCAAGGGCTGTCAGCTCTCAATTAACCCTGTAAGGACAGCTAGAGTTCTTTCTGTCCTTTCCAGAGGTCTGCCTGGAAAGCTCTCCCCTGGCCTGTGGTGACAGTGGCACCAGGACCCCTGGTCTTGCAGACAAACTCACTGGCCCAGGCATAAGCTGGGGGTCAGCAGAGGGCAGGAGGGCTGAAGTGCAGAAATGGTGGTGAAACCCCCTCCTGCCGGCCCCAATCTCAACAGGGAGGTGGGTGAGAGCTGCCCAGTAGCTGCACAGGTGTGACCCACCTGCCACCCTGTCACTACAGCTCATGGACCGTGTGCGGCTGCTCCTGATGCCAGCCAAGCACCAGCCAGACCTTGCCTACCTCCGCCACGTGCCCCTGCGCCGGGTGCACCTCTTCACCTTCATCCAGCTGCTCTGCCTGGCCCTGCTCTGGCTTCTCAAGTCCACCGTGGCCGCCATTATTTTCCCAGTGATGGTATGACCCCCCTCGAACCGGCGGCACCGCTCTGCTGCTGGGCTGGGCTGGGCTGGGCTGGGCTGGCTGCTGCCCCCCGGCCGGCACGGTGCCTTGGCAGGGACACGAGCGGGGCGTCCGGGCTGCTCCGCCTCCAGCCTGCCCCTGCTCTGGGGCCGTCACCAGAGGCTGAGTGACACTGTTGGGCAAGTACGGCGCCCTAGGGCCGGGAGGGGTGACAGGCCAGCACGCTGGCGTCTCCGGGGGTGACAGCGGTATGTGACAGAGCTGCCGGCTGTCCCCGCCCGGCCGTGCTGACCCGTGCCTGCCCGGCCGCAGCTGCTGGCGCTGCTGGGGATCCGGAAGGGGCTGGAGCGCATCTTCTCCCCGCACGACCTGAGCTGGCTGGACGGGCCCCTGCCCGCGCCGGGGGCGGCGGGGACACACGCCCGGGAGCGGCCGGAGCAGGGGAGCAGAGCCGAGGAGGTCGGTGCTGTCCCGGGAGCCTCGCTCGGCCACAGCCGCCCGGGGCCGAACCGCCCCGGCGTGGGCGCGGTGCCGGCCCCGTAACCTCTGTTTCCCCCCCAGTGCGAGCCGATGCACCGCCCGGGACCGCAGATCAACCTGTCCGTGAACTAGGCCGGGCCGCGGGGCCGAGACCCCCGGGGGGCCCGGAACCCCCCGGGCCACGTGGCCGCGCGGTGACGTCACAGTGGGCGTGACCGCTGGCGCGGACAGCCAGGGCGCCCAGCCTATGGCGGCCCGCACCCGGGAGGGGGCGGGGCCATGGAGCAGGCGTGCCCTTCGCTTTGATTGGCAGCTCCGTGACCCAATCACCCCTCGGGACAGGCGGGCGTGTGACGGTCTCGCGCTGACGGAGTCCTTCAGATGGGTTCGAAGGGGAGGTGGGCCCAGGGCATGCAGGAGCCAATCGAAAGACGCCAGACGCCGTGCGTTGTGAGGGATGTTCCTTTCAGCCAATCAAAACCGTGATTCCTGAATGCGCTTTGATCGACAGCTCGCTCGCCCCATCGGCGCCCGCAGCTCCGCCAAGGCATATGATTGATGTCCGCGAGAACCAATCATAGCTCGGAAAGTTCAGGAAGCGAGGCCGGGCGAGCGGGGCGGGGCGGCGCACTCTTACCGCCTCGGCGTGCGCTCTCAGGGCAGCATGCTGGGAGCGCGTGACGCGCCTTTGAGTGGCGGGCGCCGCGGCCAATAGCACGCCGCTCTCGGCCGAGAGCGCCCAATAGGCGTGCGCGGAGCGGCGGGGGGGCGGCGCGGCGGCCGCGGCCGGGTAGGGTGTGAGAAGTTAGTGGCGCTGCCGCGGTGCCGTGAGGGGACGGAGACGGCCGGGCCCGGACCAGCGCGATGCTCACGGACGGCACCGCCGCCGCTGCCGCCGACGAGGAGATCGACTCGGTCGCGCCCC